>NC_084742.1:0-172500 GCF_033978785.1 Entelurus aequoreus | reverse complement strand
TTATTGTTCATGTGCCTGATGGCCGAGGGGATAAAAGTGTTCAGGTGGCGGGAGGTGTGGGTCTGGATGGAGCGTAGTCTCCTGCCTGAGGGGAGAGGGGAGAATAGTGTGTGTCCAGGGTGAGAAGAGTCAGCTGTGATCCGACCCACATGCCTCCTGGTCCTGGAGGAGAACAAGTCCTGGAGGGATGGGAGCTTGCAGCCAATCACCTTCTCAGCAGCACGTACCATGCGCTGCAGTCCATGCTTATCCTGGACTGTGGCGCCGGGGAACCACACGGTGATGGAGGAGGTGAGGATGGACTCTATGATGGCTGAGTAAAACTGCACCAGCATCTCGGTCGGCACCTTAAGTTTCCTCAGCTTCCGCAGGAAGTACATCCTCTGCTGGGCCTTCTTGATGAGGGAGCTGATGGTCGGCTCCCACTTGAGGTCTTGGGTGATGGTGGTGTCCAAGAAACGGAAGGAGTCCACAATGGAGAGGGGGGTGAGAGAGTCAATCAGGGTGAGGGGGGATGGAGGGGCTGTGACTTTCCTGAAGTCCATGATCATCTCCACTGTTTTCTGGGCGTTCAGCTCCAGGTTGTTGAGGCTGCACCAGAACGCCAGCCGGTCCACCTCTCTCCTGTAGGCGGTCTCATCGCCATCCGAGATGAGCCCTGGCTCGCTGACAACAAGCTATCCATACACTTGGGTAAAACGGAATCCATCCTGTTTGGGTCCCACATCAACCTTAAGAAAGTCAATGACTTCACCATAAAAGTGGGTGACATTGTTATCACCAGGAAAGATGAGGTCACCTACCTAGGTTCCATTCTAGAGGCTAACCTTTCCTGTGATAAAATGGCAACCAAGGTAATCAAAAAGTTTAACCAACGAACGAGATTTCTCTACAGAATCTCCTCTCTGGTCAACAAAAGCACCTTGAGGATTCTGGCGGGAACTCTCGTTCAACCCTTTTTCGATTACACATGCACCTCCTGGTACCCTAGCACCTCCAAAACCCTCAAATCTAAACTCCAAACATCCCAGAACAAGCTAGTCAGGTTACTTCTAGACCTCCACCCCAGATCCCACCTCACTCCTACCCACTTCTCCAAAGTGGGCTGGCTCAAGGTGGAGGACAGAGTTAAACAACTTGCACTGAGCCTAGTCTATAAAATCCGCTACACCTCCCTGATACCGAAGTACATGTCAAACTACTTCCTTAACGTAAATGACCGCCATAACCACAACACCAGGGGGAGCTCCACGTTAAACACAGATTCCGAACTAACAAAGGTCTTAACTCATTTTCTTTCTATGCCACATCAATGTGGAATGCGCTCCCAACAGGTGTAAAAGAAAGGGCATCTCTATCCTCCTTCAAAACCGCAATAAAAGTTCACCTCCAGGCAGCTACAACCCTAAACTAACACCCTCCCCGGATTGCTAATAATCAAATGTAAACAATCAAATGCAGATACTTTTTCTTATGCCTTCGGATCTCTCTCTCTCTCTTTCTCTCTCTCTCTCTCTCTCTCTCTCTCTCTCTATGTCCACTACTTGCTGTCCATATCCTACCCCTCCTCCCCCTCCACACCCCTGATTGTAAATAATGTAAATAATTCAATGTGATTATCTTGTGTGATGACTGTATTACGATGATAGTATATATCTGATAGTATATATCTGTATCATGAGTCAATTTAAGTGGACCCCGACTTAAACAAGTTGAAAAACTTATTTGGGTGTTACCAATTAGTGGTCAATTGTACGGAATATGTACTTCACTGTGCAACCTACTAATAAAAGTCTCAATCAATCAATCAAAGCCCGATGAGGGAGGTGTCATCCGCAAACTTGAGCAGTTTTACAGACTGGTGACTGGAGGTGCAGCAGTTTGTATACAGGGAGAAGAGCCAGGGGGAGAGTACACAGCCCTGAGGAGTACCAATGTTTGTGGTTCCACTGTCCGAGACAATCTTCCCCAGCCGCACGTGCTGTCTTCGGTCTGTCAGGAAGTCATTGATCCAACTGCAGAGGGAGTCGGGCACGCTGACCTGGTAGAGCTTGTCTCGTAGCAGTCCAGGGAGGATGGTGTTGAAGGCAGAGCTGAAGTCCACAAACAGGATCCTAGCGTAGGTTCCTGGGGAGTCCAGATGCTCCAGGATGAAGTGGAGGGCCAGGTTCACTGCATCATCCACAGACCTGTTGGCTCTGTAGGCGAACTGCAGTGGAAACAGGAGGGGGGCGGCGATGTCCTTGAGGTGGGGCAGGACCAAGCGCTCAAAGGACTTCATGACCACAGACGTCAGCGCAACCGGCCTGTAGTCATTAAGTCCTGTGATCCGTGCTTTCTTGGGGACAGGGACAATGGTGGAGGTCTTAAAGCAGGACGGCACGCGGCATTGCTCCAGAGAGGTGTTAAAAATGTCAGTGAAGACAGGAGCCAGCTGATCCGCACAGTGTCTGAGAGTGGAGGGGGAGACACCATCCGGCCCGGGGGCCTTCTGCGTATTCAGCTTCAAGAACTGCCGGCATACATCATCCTCTTGGATGGAGAGGGCCTTTACAGTCCTATGATGTTCCTGGAGTCCTGTGATGTCCTTGGCGTCCTTTAAATCCTTTAATGAAGTGCTGGCGTTGGTGGGGAGGGTGATGGTGGGGGGAGCAGAGCTTTGATGAGCTGAAGGTTGTTCATGACGACAGTAATGTGTGTTGAGGCCTCGCTCAGGGGCCTGGGGGGTTTTGGGCTTATAGTTTGTAAGGGCCCTTAGCCCTCTCCAAACGGCCGCAGAATCATTGGAGCAGAACTGTTCCTGTAGACGGTTAGAGTACACAAGAGAAGTATCCTACACTTCTCTTTTGTAAAGTAAATGTGAACAGCCGATATGGGCATCTACATCTACTATATGATGTGCCTGAGAAGCTGGACAGGACCAAAAAAAAAAGAATATGTCAACAATGGATGATATCAAATATGTCAACAATGAATTTCAGTATCAATGTGACTATATCAAATATGTCAACTATAGATTCCAGTGTTAATGTGATGTTATCAAATAGGTCAACAATAGATTCCAGTAACAATGTGATGTCTTACAACACAGAGGAAAGCACTAGAAGCCTGAGACAGACAACAGAAACAAGGACTTTTCAGCCAGCGGAGAGGATGGGGACCCACACTGTGGCCCCCACTGGGGCCCCAACAACACCTTCTGCTGTGGAAGCCTTCAACTCCAACCCGAAGAAGTATTGGGTAAGACACCCGGTCATGTGACTTGTGCATGAGTTGCAGTCTTTGTTTGTGACTAACCACACTTCATTTCTTTCTTTATATGTAGTACTCTCTCAACAGTGGACACCAGGTACTGTACTCTCTCATATTATATATATTACATACTGTACTTACATCTACACCAGGTACTGTACTCTTTCATATTATATATATTACATACTGTACTTACATCTACACCAGGTACTGTACTCTCTCATATTATATATATATATATATATATATATATATATATATATATATATATATATATATATATATATATATATATATATATATATATATATATATATATATATATATATATATATATATATACTGTACATACAAACTCCGTTTCCATATGAGTTGGGAAATGGTGTTAGATGTAAATATAAACGGAATACAATGATTTGCAAATCCTTTTCAAGCCATATTCAGTTGAATATGCTACAAAGACAACATATTTCATGTTCAAACTCATAAACTTTAGTTTTTTTGCAAATAATCATTAACTTTATAATTTGATGGCAGCAACACGTGACAAAGAAGTTGGGAAAGGTGGCAATAAATACTGATAAAGTTGAGGAATGCTCATCAAACACTTATTTGGAACATTCCACAGGTGAACAGGCTAATTGGGAACAGGTGGGTGCCATGATTGGCTATAAAAGTAGATTCCATGAAATGCTCAGTCATTCACAAACAAGGATGGGGCGAGGGTCACCACTTTGTCAACAAATGCCTGAGCAAATTGTTGAACAGTTTAAGAACAACCTTTCTCAAGCAGCTATTGCAAGGAATTTAGGGATTTCACCATCTACGCTCTGTAATATCATCAAAGGGTTCAGAGAATGTGGAGAAATCACTGCACGTAAGCAGCTAAGCCCGTGACCTTCCATCCCTCAGGCTGTACTGCATCAACAAGCCACATCAGTGTGTAAAGGATATCACCACATGGGCTCAGGAACACTTCAGAAACCCACTGTGAGTAACTACAGTTGGTCGCTACATCTGTAAGTGCAAGTTAAAACTCTCCTATGCAAGGCGAAAACCGTTTATCAACAACACCCAGAAACACCATCAGCTTTGCTGGGCCTGAGCTCAACTAAGATGGACTGATACAAAGTGGAAAAGTGTTCTGTGGTCTGACGAGTCCACAATTCAAATTGTTTTTGGAAACTGGGGACGTCGTGTCCTCCGGACCAAAGAGGAAAATAACTATCCGGATTGTTCTAGGTGCAAAGTGTAAAAGGCAGCATGTGTGATGGTATGGGGGTGTATTAGTGTGTGATGGTATGGGGGTGTATTAGTGTGTGATGGTATGGGGGTGTATTAGTGTGTGATGGTGTGGGGGTGTATTAGTGTGTGATGGTATGGGGGTGTATTAGTGGCCAAGACATGGGTAACTTACTCATCTGTGAAGGCACCATTAATGCTGAAAGGTACATACAGCTTTTGGAGCAACATATGTTGCCATCCAAGCAACGTTACCATGGACACCCCTGCTTATTTCAGCAAGACAATGCCAAGCCACGTGTTACATCAACGTGGCTTCATAGTAAAAGAGTGCGGGTACTAGACTGGCCTGCCTGTAGTCCAGACATTGAAAATGTGTGGTGCATTATGAAGCCTAAAATAGCAGAAGGGAGACCCCCGGACTGTTGAACAACTTAAGCTGTACATCAAGCAAGAATGGGAAAGAATTCCACTTCAAAAATGTGTCTCCTCACTTCCCAAACCTTTACTGAGTGTTGTTAAAAGGAAAGGCCATGTAACACAGTGGTGAACATGCCCTTTCCCAACTACTTTGGCACGTGTTGCAGCCATGAAACTCTAAGTTAATTATTGTATGCAAAAAAATAAATAAAGTTTACGAGTTTGAACATGAAATATGTTGTCTTTGTAGCATATTCAACTGAATATGGCTTGAAAATGATTTGCAAATCATTGTATTCTGTTTATATTTACATCTAACACCATTTCCCAACTCATATGGAAACAGGGTTTGTATATATACTCTATGACCACATATAAATATATATAGACTATAACCACATATAAATATATATAGACTATAACCACATATAAATATATATAGACTATAACCACAAATAAATATATATACACTATAACCACATATAAATATATATACACTATAACCACATATAAATATATATAGACTATAACCACATATAAATATATATAGACTATAACCACATATAAATATATATACACTATAACCACATATAAATATATATAGACTATAACCACATATAAATATATATAGACTATAACCACATATAAATATATATAGACTATAACCACATATAAATATATATACACTATAACCACATATAAATATATATACACTATAACCACATATAAATATATATACACTATAACCACATATAAATATATATAGACTATAACCACATATAAATATATATAGACTATAACCACATATAAATATATATACACTATAACCACATATAAATATATATACACTATAACCACATATAAATATATATAGACTATAACCACATATAAATATATATACACTATAACCACATATAAATATATATAGACTATAACCACATATAAATATATATACACTATAACCACATATAAATATATATACACTATAACCACATATAAATATATATAGACTATAACCACATATAAATATATATACACTATAACCACATATAAATATATATACACTATAACCACATATAAACAGAGGTGGGTAGTAACGCGCTACATTTACTCCGTTACATCTACTTGAGTAACTTTTGGGATAAATTGTACTTCTAAGAGTAGTTTTAATGCAACATACTTTTACTTTTACTTGAGTATATTTATAGAGATTATCTACATTCAGCTCACTACTGATTTTTATCCATCTGTTAATGCACGCTTTGTTTGTTTTGCTTTGTCAGACAGACCTTCTAAGTAGGATCTATCGCATGCCTGCGTTACACCAATCAGATGCAGTCACTGGTGACGTTTGACTGCATTTCACCAATCAAATGCAGTCACTGGTGACGTTTGACTCCGTTTCACCAATCAAATGCAGTCACTGGTGACGTTTGACTCCGTTTCACCAATCAAATGCAGTCACTGGTGACGTTTGACTCCGTTTCACCAATCAAATGCAGTCACTGGTGACGTTTGACTCCGTTTCACCAATCAAATGCAGTCACTGGTGACGTTTGACTCCGTTTCACCAATCAAATGCAGTCACTGGTGACGTTTGACTCCGTTTCACCAATCAAATGCAGTCACTGGTGACGTTTGACTCCGTTTCACCAATCAAATGCAGTCACTGGTGACGTTTGACTCCGTTTCACCAATCAAATGCAGTCACTGGTGACGTTTGACTCCGTTTCACCAATCAAATGCAGTCACTGGTGACGTTTGACTCCGTTTCACCAATCAAATGCAGTCACTGGTGACGTTTGACTCCGTTTCACCAATCAAATGCAGTCACTGGTGACGTTTGACTCCGTTTCACCAATCAAATGCAGTCACTGGTGACGTTTGACTCCGTTTCACCAATCAAATGCAGTCACTGGTGACGTTTGACTCCGTTTCACCAATCAGATGCAGTCACTGGTGACGTTTGACTCCGTTTCACCAATCAAATGCAGTCACTGGTGACGTTTGACTCCGTTTCACCAATCAAATGCAGTCACTGGTGACGTTTGACTCCGTTTCACCAATCAGATGCAGTCACTGGTGACGTTTGACTCCGTTTCACCAATCAAATGCAGTCACTGGTGACGTTTGACTCCGTTTCACCAATCAGATGCAGTCACTGGTGACGTTTGACTCCGTTTCACCAATCAAATGCAGTCACTGGTGACGTTTGACTCCGTTTCACCAATCAGATGCAGTCACTGGTGACGTTTGACTCCGTTTCACCAATCAAATGCAGTCACTGGTGACGTTTGACTCCGTTTCACCAATCAAATGCAGTCACTGGTGACGTTTGACTCCGTTTCACCAATCAAATGCAGTCACTGGTGACGTTTGACTCCGTTTCACCAATCAAATGCAGTCACTGGTGACGTTTGACTCCGTTTCACCAATCAAATGCAGTCACTGGTGATGTTTGACTCTGTTTCACCAATCAAATGCAGTCACTGGTGACGTTTGACTCCGTTTCACCAATCAAATGCAGTCACTGGTGACGTTTGACTCCGTTTCACCAATCAAATGCAGTCACTGGTGACGTTTGACTCCGTTTCACCAATCAAATGCAGTCACTGGTGACGTTTGACTCCGTTTCACCAATCAAATGCAGTCACTGGTGACGTTTGACTCCGTTTCACCAATCAAATGCAGTCACTGGTGACGTTTGACTCCGTTTCACCAATCAAATGCAGTCACTGGTGACGTTTGACTCCGTTTCACCAATCAGATGCAGTCACTGGTGACGTTTGACTCCGTTTCACCAATCAAATGCAGTCACTGGTGACGTTTGACTCCGTTTCACCAATCAAATGCAGTCACTGGTGACGTTTGACTCCGTTTCACCAATCAGATGCAGTCACTGGTGACGTTTGACTCCGTTTCACCAATCAGATGCAGTCACTGGTGACGTTTGACTCCGTTTCACCAATCAAATGCAGTCACTGGTGACGTTTGACTCCGTTTCACCAATCAAATGCAGTCACTGGTGACGTTTGACTCCGTTTCACCAATCAAATGCAGTCACTGGTGACGTTTGACTCCGTTTCACCAATCAAATGCAGTCACTGGTGACGTTTGACTCCGTTTCACCAATCAAATGCAGTCACTGGTGACGTTTGACTCCGTTTCACCAATCAAATGCAGTCACTGGTGACGTTTGACTCCGTTTCACCAATCAAATGCAGTCACTGGTGACGTTTGACTCCGTTTCACCAATCAGATGCAGTCACTGGTGACGTTTGACTCCGTTTCACCAATCAAATGCAGTCACTGGTGACGTTTGACTCCGTTTCACCAATCAAATGCAGTCACTGGTGACGTTTGACTCCGTTTCACCAATCAGATGCAGTCACTGGTGACGTTTGACTCCGTTTCACCAATCAAATGCAGTCACTGGTGACGTTTGACTCCGTTTCACCAATCAAATGCAGTCACTGGTGACGTTTGACTCCGTTTCACCAATCAAATGCAGTCACTGGTGACGTTTGACTCCGTTTCACCAATCAAATGCAGTCACTGGTGACGTTTGACTCCGTTTCACCAATCAAATGCAGTCACTGGTGACGTTTGACTCCGTTTCACCAATCAAATGCAGTCACTGGTGACGTTTGACTCCGTTTCACCAATCAAATGCAGTCACTGGTGACGTTTCACTCCGTTTCACCAATCAAATGCAGTCACTGGTGACGTTTGACTCCGTTTCACCAATCAAATGCAGTCACTGGTGACGTTTGACTCTGTTTCACCAATCAAATGCAGTCACTGGTGACGTTTCACTCCGTTTCACCAATCAAATGCAGTCAATGGTGACGTTTGACTCCGTTTCACCAATCAAATGCAGTCACTGGTGACGTTTGACTCCGTTTCACCAATCAAATGCAGTCACTGGTGACGTTTGACTGCGTTTCACCAATCAAATGCAGTCACTGGTGACGTTTGACTGCGTTTCACCAATCAAATGCAGTCACTGGTGACGTTTGACTCCGTTTCACCAATCAAATGCAGTCACTGGTGACGTTTGACTCCGTTTCACCAATCAAATGCAGTCACTGGTGACGTTTGACTCCGTTTCACCAATCAAATGCAGTCACTGGTGACGTTTGACTCCGTTTCACCAATCAAATGCAGTCACTGGTGACGTTTGACTCCGTTTCACCAATCAAATGCAGTCACTGGTGACGTTTGACTCCGTTTCACCAATCAAATGCAGTCACTGGTGACGTTTGACTCCGTTTCACCAATCAAATGCAGTCACTGGTGA
Source organism: Entelurus aequoreus (assembly GCF_033978785.1). NCBI lineage: Eukaryota > Metazoa > Chordata > Actinopteri > Syngnathiformes > Syngnathidae > Entelurus > Entelurus aequoreus. The sequence continues at coordinate 163,286 of NC_084742.1, read as the reverse complement.
CGTTTGACTCCGTTTCACCAATCAAATGCAGTCACTGGTGACGTTTGACTCCGTTTCACCAATCAAATGCAGTCACTGGTGACGTTTGACTCCGTTTCACCAATCAAATGCAGTCACTGGTGACGTTTGACTCTGTTTCACCAATCAAATGCAGTCACTGGTGACGTTTGACTCCGTTTCACCAATCAAATGCAGTCACTGGTGACGTTTGACTCCGTTTCACCAATCAAATGCAGTCACTGGTGACGTTTGACTCCGTTTCACCAATCAAATGCAGTCACTGGTGACGTTTGACTGCGTTTCACCAATCAAATGCAGTCACTGGTGACGTTTGACTGCGTTTCACCAATCAAATGCAGTCACTGGTGACGTTTGACTGCGTTTCACCAATCAAATGCAGTCACTGGTGACGTTTGACTCCGTTTCACCAATCAAATGCAGTCACTGGTGACGTTTGACTCCGTTTCACCAATCAAATGCAGTCACTGGTGACGTTTGACTCCGTTTCACCAATCAAATGCAGTCACTGGTGACGTTTGACTCCGTTTCACCAATCAAATGCAGTCACTGGTGACGTTTGACTCCGTTTCACCAATCAAATGCAGTCACTGGTGACGTTTGACTCCGTTTCACCAATCAAATGCAGTCACTGGTGACGTTTGACTCCGTTTCACCAATCAAATGCAGTCACTGGTGACGTTTGACTCCGTTTCACCAATCAAATGCAGTCACTGGTGACGTTTGACTCCGTTTCACCAATCAAATGCAGTCACTGGTGACGTTTGACTCCGTTTCACCAATCAAATGCAGTCACTGGTGACGTTTGACTCCGTTTCACCAATCAAATGCAGTCACTGGTGACGTTTGACTCCGTTTCACCAATCAAATGCAGTCACTGGTGACGTTTGACTCCGTTTCACCAATCAAATGCAGTCACTGGTGACGTTTGACTCCGTTTCACCAATCAAATGCAGTCACTGGTGACGTTTGACTCCGTTTCACCAATCAAATGCAGTCACTGGTGACGTTTGACTCCGTTTCACCAATCAAATGCAGTCACTGGTGACGTTTGACTCCGTTTCACCAATCAAATGCAGTCACTGGTGACGTTTGACTCCGTTTCACCAATCAAATGCAGTCACTGGTGACGTTTGACTCCGTTTCACCAATCAAATGCAGTCACTGGTGACGTTTGACTCCGTTTCACCAATCAAATGCAGTCACTGGTGACGTTTGACTCCGTTTCACCAATCAAATGCAGTCACTGGTGACGTTTGACTCCGTTTCACCAATCAAATGCAGTCACTGGTGACGTTTGACTCCGTTTCACCAATCAAATGCAGTCACTGGTGACGTTTGACTCCGTTTCACCAATCAAATGCAGTCACTGGTGACGTTTGACTCCGTTTCACCAATCAAATGCAGTCACTGGTGACGTTTGACTCCGTTTCACCAATCAAATGCAGTCACTGGTGACGTTTGACTCCGTTTCACCAATCAAATGCAGTCACTGGTGACGTTTGACTCCGTTTCACCAATCAAATGCAGTCACTGGTGACGTTTGACTCTGTTTCACCAATCAAATGCAGTCACTGGTGACGTTTGACTGCGTTTCACCAATCAAATGCAGTCACTGGTGACGTTTGACTCCGTTTCACCAATCAAATGCAGTCACTGGTGACGTTTGACTCCGTTTCACCAATCAAATGCAGTCACTGGTGACGTTTGACTCCGTTTCACCAATCAAATGCAGTCACTGGTGACGTTTGACTCCGTTTCACCAATCAAATGCAGTCACTGGTGACGTTTGACTCCGTTTCACCAATCAAATGCAGTCACTGGTGACGTTTGACTCCGTTTCACCAATCAAATGCAGTCACTGGTGACGTTTGACTCCGTTTCACCAATCAAATGCAGTCACTGGTGACGTTTGACTCCGTTTCACCAATCAAATGCAGTCACTGGTGACGTTTGACTCCGTTTCACCAATCAAATGCAGTCACTGGTGACGTTTGACTCCGTTTCACCAATCAAATGCAGTCACTGGTGACGTTTGACTCCGTTTCACCAATCAAATGCAGTCACTGGTGACGTTTGACTCCGTTTCACCAATCAAATGCAGTCACTGGTGACGTTTGACTCCGTTTCACCAATCAAATGCAGTCACTGGTGACGTTTGACTCTGTTTCACCAATCAAATGCAGTCACTGGTGACGTTTGACTGCGTTTCACCAATCAAATGCAGTCACTGGTGACGTTTGACTCCGTTTCACCAATCAAATGCAGTCACTGGTGACGTTTGACTCCGTTTCACCAATCAAATGCAGTCACTGGTGACGTTTGACTCCGTTTCACCAATCAAATGCAGTCACTGGTGACGTTTGACTCCGTTTCACCAATCAAATGCAGTCACTGGTGACGTTTCACTCCGTTTCACCAATCAAATGCAGTCACTGGTGACGTTTGACTCCGTTTCACCAATCAAATGCAGTCACTGGTGACGTTTGACTCTGTTTCACCAATCAAATGCAGTCACTGGTGACGTTTCACTCCGTTTCACCAATCAAATGCAGTCACTGGTGACGTTTGACTCCGTTTCACCAATCAAATGCAGTCACTGGTGACGTTTGACTCCGTTTCACCAATCAAATGCAGTCACTGGTGACGTTTGACTGCGTTTCACCAATCAAATGCAGTCACTGGTGACGTTTGACTGCGTTTCACCAATCAAATGCAGTCACTGGTGACGTTTGACTCCGTTTCACCAATCAAATGCAGTCACTGGTGACGTTTGACTCCGTTTCACCAATCAAATGCAGTCACTGGTGACGTTTGACTCCGTTTCACCAATCAAATGCAGTCACTGGTGACGTTTGACTCCGTTTCACCAATCAAATGCAGTCACTGGTGACGTTTGACTCCGTTTCACCAATCAAATGCAGTCACTGGTGACGTTTGACTCCGTTTCACCAATCAAATGCAGTCACTGGTGACGTTTGACTCCGTTTCACCAATCAAATGCAGTCACTGGTGACGTTTGACTCCGTTTCACCAATCAAATGCAGTCACTGGTGACGTTTGACTCCGTTTCACCAATCAAATGCAGTCACTGGTGACGTTTGACTCCGTTTCACCAATCAAATGCAGTCACTGGTGACGTTTGACTCCGTTTCACCAATCAAATGCAGTCACTGGTGACGTTTGACTCCGTTTCACCAATCAAATGCAGTCACTGGTGACGTTTGACTCTGTTTCACCAATCAAACAGAGCCAGGCGGTCACGTGATTAACTGCACATAAAGTTTCAGCGGCAAACAACAAGCTTAAGCTTACATGAACTCAACGTCAAATTTGAGGAAGCACATGGCGGTAAGTAACCTTATTAGATATTTTGGCTGTCACCGTAGGCTGATGTTAGCTTCTCTGCTATGAATCACTGTCACATGTACATCGTGTGGGGACATTTATTAACGCACTGCAGCCTCATAGACACACACACACACACACACACACACACACACACACACACACACACACACACACACGCACACGCACAGTCGCACGCACACACACGCATGCATAGAAACACCAATCAGTGTGTTACCAGGTGCAGCCCACACCTATCAGTTTATGGTTTGCTTAAAGGCTAACTTGTTATTTTCCTTTGTAATCTCTGCCTACTGAGCCTATGGTGCTGTTAAGTTATTGTGGCTCAATTTGCCTTCATTTTTTTATGTGAATGTATTATTATTTAATATATATTATTGTTTTAGTTGCTTAAGAGATATTCCTGGCTCTGAATTTGCTCATTGCTATTTTTATGTTTTTGTGCATTATTTGTTGCCGTCATCATTAAACGAACAGGTTACTCATCAGTTACTCAGTACTTGAGTAGTTTTTTCACAACATACTTTTTACTTTTACTCAAGTAAATATTTGGGTGACTACTCCTTAATTTTACTTGAGTAATAAATCTCTAAAGTAACAGTACTCTTACTTGAGTACAATTTCTGGCTACTCTACCCACCTCTGCATATAAATATATATGGACTAAAACCACATATAAATACATATGGACTATAACCACATATAAATATATATGGACTATAACCACATATAAATATATATGGACTGTAACCACATATAAATATATATGGACTATAACCACATATAAATATATATAAAGCACATATAACTATATATATAGACTATAACCACAAATAAATATGTATGGACTACAACAACATATAAATGTATGTAGACTATAACCACATATAAATATATATGGACTATAACCACATATAAATATATATAAAGCACATATAACTATATATATAGACTATAGCCACATATAAATATATATGGACTACAACAACATATAAATGTATGTAGACTATAACCACATATAAAGCTGTTTGATGTTGTGAGCGTGTACTTACCTGTTGTAGGAGGAGGAAGACAAAGACCTGATGGAGGTGTGCAGGCGCCTGATGGCTCATTTGAAGGATGGAAACTGCACGCTGACATGGCGCCACCACCAGGGCAAACTGCTCTTTGACTGTGTGGAGATCAACGGCAAAGGTAGCAGCGCCTCATCAAGTACACACACACAATAATGTGTCACCTTCATGGCCTCACAGCCGTGCAGCAAGTGCAAACCTAGTTGACAAAAGAAGTTATTAAATACAATAAATTATCATGTATTGGATGAGCTCAAATGAAGATTTAGAAATATGCTTTACTTCTTTTTAGCCTCGAAAGTACACTCCAATACTAGCTGGGCTGTGTACTACTACAAACCCCGTTTCCATATGAGTTGGGAAATGGTGTTAGATGTAAATATAAACAGAATACAATGATTTGCAAATCATTTTCAAGCCATATTCAGTTGAATATGCTACAAAGACAACATATTTAAATATGTTGTCTTTGTAGCATATTCAACTGAATATGGCTTGAAAAGGATTTGCAAATCATTGTATTCACTCATATGGAAACGGGGTTTGTAGAATTGTACATCAGCTATAGATCATCTACATGTACATAGAAGTGTACATCAGCTATAGATCATCTACATGTACATAGAAGTGTACATCAGATATAGATCATCTACATGTACATAGAAGTGTACATCAGATATAGATCATCTACATGTACATAGAAGTGTACATCAGCTATAGATCATCTACATGTACATAGAAGTGTACATCAGATATAGATCATCTACATGTACATAGAAGTGTACATCAGCTATAGATCTACATGTACATAGAAGTGTACATCAGATATAGATCATCTACATAGAAGTGTACATCAGCTATAGATCTACATGTACATAGAAGTGTACATCAGATATAGATCATCTACATAGAAGTGTACATCAGATATAGATCATCTACATAGAAGTGTACATCAGATATAGATCATCTACATAGAAGTGTACATCAGATATAGATCATCTACACAGAAGTGTACATCAGATATAGATCATCTACATGTACATAGAAGTGTACATCAGATATAGATCATCTACATGTACATAGAAGTGTACATCAGCTATAGATCTACATGTACATAGAAGTGTACATCAGATATAGATCATCTACATAGAAGTGTACATCAGATATAGATCATCTACATAGAAGTGTACATCAGATATAGATCATCTACATAGAAGTGTACATCAGATATAGATCATCTACACAGAAGTGTACATCAGATATAGATCATCTACATGTACATAGAAGTGTACATCAGATATAGATCATCTACATGTACATAGAAGTGTACATCAGATATAGATCATCTACACAGAAGTGTACATCAGATATAGATCATCTACATGTACATAGAAGTGTACATCAGCTATAGATCATCTACATGTACATAGAAGTGTACATCAGCTATAGATCTACATGTACATAGAAGTGTACATCAGCTATAGATCATCTACATAGAAGTGTACATCAGCTATAGATCATCTACATAGAAGTGTACATCAGCTATAGATCATCTACATAGAAGTGTACATCAGATATAGATCATCTACATAGAAGTGTACATCAGCTATAGATCTACATGTACATAGAAGTGTACATCAGCTATAGATCTACATGTACATAGAAGTGTACATCAGATATAGATCATCTACATAGAAGTGTACATCAGCTATAGATCTACATGTACATAGAAGTGTACATCAGATATAGATCATCTACATAGAAGTGTACATCAGCTATAGATCTACATGTACATAGAAGTGTACATCAGATATAGATCATCTACATCAGATATAGATGATGTACATGTACATAGAAGTGGAGCAAGTAGATGAACAGGAAGTAGAATACTGATGTAGTTGTTGTGTGTGACAGTGAAGACTGCGCTGGCTACTCAGTACTATGAAGACATCAGCAAGGTGAGTTATGATGATGTCACTCAGTACTGTGATGACATCAGCAAGGTGAGTTGTGATGATGCTGCTGGACAACACCTGCACTGACCTTTGACCTCTGCTTGTGCCACCTGAAGAAAGCCACAGACAACAAAACGCTGATCGCCATCTTGGCGTCGTGTGGCGCTCTGCTCATCATGATCATCATCCTGGCCGTCTGTGCCTCACACCACCGCAAACCCTACTCTGACAACCAGGTGTGTCTTATGCTGCCATCATACTGTATGCTGCCATCTTACTGTATGCTGCCATCTTACTGTATGCTGCCATCTTACTGTATGCTGCCATCTTACCATCATACTGTATGCTGCCATCTTACTGTATGCTGCCATCATACTGTATGCTGCCATCTTACTGTATGCTGCCATCTTACCATCATACTGTATGCTGCCATCTTACCATCATATGCTGCCATCTTACTGTATACTGCCATCTTACCATCATACTGTATGCTGCCATCTTACCATCATACTGTATGCTGCCATCTTACCATCATACTGTATGCTGCCATCATACTGTATGCTGCCATCTTACCATCATACTGTATGCTGCCATCATACTGTATGCTGCCATCTTACTGTATGCTGCCATCTTACCATCATACTGTATGCTGCCATCTTACCATCATATGCTGCCATCTTACTGTATACTGCCATCTTACCATCATACTGTATGCTGCCATCTTACCATCATATGCTGCCATCTTACCATCATATGCTGCCATCTTACCATCATATGCTGCCATCTTACTGTATACTGCCATCTTACCATCATACTGTATGCTGCCATCATACTGTATGCTGCCATCTTACCATCATATGCTGCCATCATACTGTATGCTGCCATCTTACTGTATGCTGCCATCTTACCATCATACTGTATGCTGCCATCTTACCATCATATGCTGCCATCTTACTGTATACTGCCATCTTACCATCATACTGTATGCTGCCATCTTACCATCATATGCTGCCATCTTACCATCATATGCTGCCATCTTACCATCATATGCTGCCATCTTACTGTATACTGCCATCTTACCATCATACTGTATGCTGCCATCTTACTGTATACTGCCATCTTACCATCATACTGTATGCTGCCATCTTACCATCATATGCTGCCATCTTACCATCATATGCTGCCATCTTACTGTATACTGCCATCTTACCATCATACTGTATGCTGCCATCTTACCATCATATGCTGCCATCTTACCATCATATGCTGCCATCTTACCATCATATGCTGCCATCTTGCTGGTCAAGGTAACAACTTGAAAACAATCACCACAAAGTCACCACATCTGATTATTAGAAGGCACAGCTCTCTAACTCAAGGCCCCGAGGCCAAATCTGGCCCGCCCTATCATTTCATGTGGTCTTGCAACTTCATTTAAAGTGGCTTGCCAAGTCATTTTATGTGGTCTTGCAACTTCATTTAAAGTGGCTTGCCAAGTCATTTCATGTGGTCTTGCAACTTCATTTAAAGTGGCTTGCCAAGTCATTTCATGTGGTCTTGCAACTTCATTTAAAGTGGCTTGCCAAGTCATTTCATGTGGTCTTGCAACTTCATTTAAAGTGGCTTGCAAAGTCATTTAAAGTGGTCTTGCAACTTCATTTAAAGTGGCTTGCCAAGTCATTTCATGTGGTCTTGCAACTTCATTTAAAGTGGCTTGCCAAGTCATTTTATGTGGTCTTGCAACTTCATTTAAAGTGGCTTGCCAAGTCATTTCATGTGGTCTTGCAACTTCATTTAAAGTGGCTTGCCAAGTCATTTCATGTGGTCTTGCAACTTCATTTAAAGTGGCTTGCCAAGTCATTTTATGTGGTCTTGCAACTTCATTTAAAGTGGCTTGCCAAGTCATTTCATGTGGTCTTGCAACTTCATTTAAAGTGGCTTGCCAAGTCATTTCATGTGGTCTTGCAACTTCATTTAAAGTGGCTTGCCAAGTCATTTCATGTGGTCTTGCAACTTCATTTAAAGTGGCTTGCAAAGTCATTTAAAGTGGTCTTGCAACTTCATTTAAAGTGGCTTGCCAAGTCATTTCATGTGGTCTTGCAACTTCATTTAAAGTGGCTTGCCAAGTCATTTTATGTGGTCTTGCAACTTCATTTAAAGTGGCTTGCCAAGTCATTTCATGTGGTCTTGCAACTTCATTTAAAGTGGCTTGCCAAGTCATTTCATGTGGTCTTGCAACTTCATTTAAAGTGGCTTGCCAAGTCATTTTATGTGGTCTTGCAACTTCATTTAAAGTGGCTTGCAAAGTCATTTAAAGTGGTCTTGCAACTTCATTTAAAGTGGCTTGCCAAGTCATTTCATGTGGTCTTGCAACTTCATTTAAAGTGGCTTGCCAAGTCATTTCATGTGGTCTTGCAACTTCATTTAAAGTGGCTTGCCAAGTCATTTCATGTGGTCTTGCAACTTCATTTAAAGTGGCTTGCCAAGTCATTTCATGTGGTCTTGCAACTTCATTTAAAGTGGCTTGCCAAGTCATTTCATGTGGTCTTGCAACTTCATTTAAAGTGGCTTGCCAAGTCATTTCATGTGGTCTTGCAACTTCATTTAAAGTGGCTTGCCAAGTCATTTCATGTGGTCTTGCAACTTCATTTAAAGTGGCTTGCAAAGTCATTTAAAGTGGTCTTGCAACTTCATTTAAAGTGGCTTGCCAAGTCATTTCATGTGGTCTTGCAACTTCATTTAAAGTGGCTTGCCAAGTCATTTTATGTGGTCTTGCAACTTCATTTAAAGTGGCTTGCCAAGTCATTTCATGTGGTCTTGCAACTTCATTTAAAGTGGCTTGCCAAGTCATTTCATGTGGTCTTGCAACTTCATTTAAAGTGGCTTGCCAAGTCATTTCATGTGGTCTTGCAACTTCATTTAAAGTGGCTTGCCAAGTCATTTCATGTGGTCTTGCAACTTCATTTAAAGTGGCTTGCCAAGTCATTTCATGTGGTCTTGCAACTTCATTTAAAGTGGCTTGCAAAGTCATTTAAAGTGGTCTTGCAACTTCATTTAAAGTGGCTTGCCAAGTCATTTTATGTGGTCTTGCAACTTCATTTAAAGTGGCTTGCCAAGTCATTTTATGTGGTCTTGCAACTTCATTTAAAGTGGCTTGCAAAGTCATTTCTTGTGGTCTTGCAACTTCATTTAAAGTGGCTTGCCAAGTCATTTTATGTGGTCTTGCAACTTCATTTAAAGTGGCTTGCCAAGTCATTTCATGTGGTCTTGCAACTTCATTTAAAGTGGCTTGCCAAGTCATTTCATGTGGTCTTGCAACTTCATTTAAAGTGGCTTGCCAAGTCATTTTATGTGGTCTTGCAACTTCATTTAAAGTGGCTTGCCAAGTCATTTCATGTGGTCTTGCAACTTCATTTAAAGTGGCTTGCCAAGTCATTTTATGTGGTCTTGCAACTTCATTTAAAGTGGCTTGCCAAGTCATTTCATGTGGTCTTGCAACTTCATTTAAAGTGGCTTGCCAAGTCATTTTATGTGGTCTTGCCACTTCATTTAAAGCGGCCTGTCACATCATTTCATGTGGTCTTGAATCTTGAAATCATCATTTCATGTGGTCTTGAGATCACATGACTTCCATTTCCAGGTGTATTACCAAAGAAGACTTATACAGTTTAGTTTTACTGTCAATATTATTGATGTCAAGTGCTACAAACTAACAATGTGAGGAACTCTTCAATCCTATTAGACTTGATTCATGCCTAGAAAATGTTCTTACAAAAACAATGCACAATCTGTCATTTGACCTGAAATGCATCATGGGTAATGTAGGTGGTGTGTTTCTCTATTGAATGTTATTTTAATAACATCCTTATTATCCATACTTTGATGAAAGATGTACATAAAATGAGCAGGTTGTTTATGTGACTTGATGTTTGCTTACCAGCAACACCTGACGGAGGAGCTTCACACAGTGGAAAACGGTTACCATGACAACCCCACGCTGGAGGTGATGGAGGTGCAGCCGGAGATGCAGGAGAAGAAGTTGGCTTTGAACGGCGACTTTGGCGACAGCTGGATCGTGCCCATGGACAACCTGCTGAAGGAGGACGTCCCTGACGAGGAAGACACGCACCTGTGAGAGGGAGGAGCCACCTGGCACACCTGTGGAAGTGTGATGAGGAGGACACACATTTACCCTGAACATTGAATGACTCCTTTCTTCACACCATCATATTTCATCCTGTATGCCCAACTATCAAAGATGGCCTCTTGAAATGAACACTGTCAATAGCACAGTTCAATCCACAGTATACTGTACCTGTCCCAGGTGTATTGGACTGGTGGTATGTGATACATGTACACACACTGTATATATGCTGTATGTACACACTGTATATATGCTGTATGTACACACTGTATATATGCTGTATGTGATACATGTACACACACTGTATATATGCTGTATGTGATGCATGTACACACACTGTATATATGTTGTATGTGATGCATGTACACACACTGTATATATGCTGTATGTACACACTGTATATATGCTGTATGTGATGCATGTACACACACTGTATATATGCTGTATGTACACACTGTATATATGCTGTATGTGATGCATGTACACACTGTATATATGCTGTATGTACACACTGTATATATGCTGTATGTGATACATGTACACACACTGTATATATGCTGTATGTGATGCATGTACACACACTGTATATATGCTGTATGTGATGCATGTACACACACTGTATATATGCTGTATGTGATGCATGTACACACTGTATATATGCTGTATGTGATGCATGTACACACACTGTATATATGCTGTATGTGATGCATGTACACACACTGTATATATGCTGTATGTGATGCATGTACACACTGTATATATGCTGTATGTGATGCATGTACACACACTGTATATATGCTGTATGTGATGCATGTACACACTGTATATATGCTGTATGTGATGCATGTACACACACTGTATATATGCTGTATGTGATGCATGTACACACTGTATATATGCTGTATGTGATACATGTACACACACTGTATATATGCTGTGTGATGCATGTACACACTGTATATATGCTGTATGTGATGCATGTACACACACTGTATATATGCTGTATGTGATGCATGTACACACACTGTATATATGCTGTATGTAATACATGTACACACTGTATATATGCTGTGTGATGCATGTACACACTGTATATATGCTGTATGTGATGCATGTACACACACTGTATATATGCTGTATGTGATGCATGTACACACACTGTATATATGCTGTATGTGATGCATGTACACACACTGTATATATGCTGTATGTGATGCATGTACACACACTGTATATATGCTGTGTGATGCATGTACACACTGTATATATGCTGTATGTGATGCATGTACACACACTGTATATATGCTGTATGTGATGCATGTACACACACTGTATATATGCTGTATGTGATACATGTACACACACTGTATATATGCTGTATGTGATGCATGTACACACTGTATATATGCTGTATGTGATGCATGTACACACACTGTATATATGCTGTATGTGATACATGTACACACTGTATATATGCTGTATGTGATGCATGTACACACTGTATATATGCTGTATGTGATGCATGTACACACACTGTATATATGCTGTATGTGATGCATGTACACACACTGTATATATGCTGTATGTGATGCATGTACACACACTGTATATATGCTGTATGTGATGCATGTACACACACTGTATATATGCTGTATGTACACACTGTATATATGCTGTATGTGATACATGTACACACTGTATATATGCTGTATGTGATGCATGTACACACTGTATATATGCTGTATGTGATGCATGTACACACTGTATATATGGTGTATGTGATGCATGTACACAGACTGTATATATGCTGTATGGGATGCATGTACACACTGTATATATGCTGTATGTGATACATGTACACACTGTATATATGCTGTATGTGATACATGTACACACTGTATATATGCTGTATGTGATACATGTACACACTGCATATATGCTGTATGTGATGCATGTACACACACTGTATATATGCTGTATGTACACACTGTATATATGCTGTATGTGATGCATGTACACACTGTATATATGGTGTATGTGATGCATGTACACACACTGTATATATGCTGTATGTACACACTGTATATATGCTGTATGTGATGCATGTACACACTGTATATATGCTGTATGTGATGCATGTACACAGACTGTATTTATGCTGTATGTGATGCATGTACACACTGTATATATGCTGTATGTGATGCATGTACACACTGTATATATGGTGTATGTGATGCATGTACACAGACTGTATATATGCTGTATGTGATGCATGTACACACTGTATATATGCTGTATGTACACACTGTATATATGCTGTATGGGATGCATGTACACAGACTGTATATATGCTGTATGTGATGCATGTACACACACTGTATATATGCTGTATGTGATGCATGTACACAGACTGTATATATGCTGTATGTGATGCATGTACACACTGTATATATGCTGTATGTACACACTGTATATATGCTGTATGTGATGCATGTACACACTGTATATATGCTGTATGTGATGCATGTACACACACTGTATATATGCTGTATGTGATGCATGTACACACTGTATATATGCTGTATGTGATGCATGTACACACTGTATATATGCTGTATGTGATGCATGTACACACTGTATATATGCTGTATGTGATGCATGTACACACACTGTATATATGCTGTGTGATGCATGTACACACACTATATATATGCTGTATGTGATGCATGTACACACTGTATATATGCTGTATGTGATGCATGTACACAGACTGTATTTATGGCTGGTTTGCTTGTACAAGTGAACAACAGGGGTCTGACACACTGGAAGCTCTCACATCTTTTGCAAATAAAATGTATTTTTGTCACCAAACCAACCTGTTTTTTGAAGGCAATGCTCCTACGTGGCCACAGGAGGGCAGCACCAAGCCAAGAATAGAAGAAAAGCTGAAGAAAATACAATCTTTATTCCTTATGTACATTACATACAATGCAATACTACAAGGCCATGGAGAAGTGCTGGCACAGGTGAGGGCAGCCCACTTCTCCACAGAGAAGAATGAGAGGGGAATTTAAGGAAACCCCGAAAACAGCATTTCATATTTGGCATTGTTTTGAAACAAAGGTGCTTTAGTTTTTTTTACAATATGATTATTTCTGATAGCTTTTGCAGACAACAAAACACCAACATGACCAGTGTTAATGCAAAAGACTAGTATTCATATTACAGTCGTTACACCACTGACGCTTAAAGCCACACTGAACAGAAAAGTATAACAGTAGAGGGGTTATATAGTTATCATTTTGTCAGAATAAAGTGAGAATATGACGATGAGGTTGTGAAGTCAGAACTTTACCAGTCTTTTGTATTTCATCTTTACATTTAGTGAGCAACATTCTAACATTTGTGACACTGAATTTGATGAGGAATAATATTGTTTACAAAAAGTAAACATGTATTGTCACTAAGGTGTCATTTATTGAGACCAATACAAGGAAACATTTTTTATGGGAAAAATACTCAAGTCATTTTCCTAGTAGAAATGATGAGAATTTCATTGGTTGCAATATTAAGACATTATGTATTCTGAAAAGAGGTTAGGGTTAAGGTTTTAGGGGGAAAAGTCTAAGACAATACAAGAAAACATTAATGATATTATCGTAATAAACTCATCGTGACAAAATAATTATGAACAGCCGTTTCTGACAAAATAGTCATAATCTTACAGGACGTCAAGAAAAAGGCTGTATTCATAAAAGGAAAAGTTTGTAACTCAACTATGGAACGGGCTTTTAAAACAACAATATTGTAGGAGGAAAATTGTCATTTTACGTGTCTAAAGTCTGAATATTGTATTGTCAGTATTAAGAAAAGTCCCATTTTTTAAAGAAGACATTTTACCACAAAGCGTTGTCATGATTTAACGAGAAAGAAAGGAGTCTTAATAACATTATTAGAATAAAAATACAACCTAACATAACAAAAACTGTAAACATGAGAACAGTCACAACAACAAAATAGTAAAAGGTGGCAGGTTTGAAAGAAGCTTCTAGTTTGAGGTCAATTAACGACGACCGACTTTAGAAAGAATCCTTTTCTGTTCAGTGTGGCCCAAATAGTGTTTCAATAATACTACAGTACCATCAAAGTATTATCTGCAGGGTGAATAAAACCTGCTACAATTATTCACACAACTGATTTATTGGCAGCATGGATCCCAACTCTTATTCAGCGCTAGTGAGTGAGGCTGGAGCATAAAAAGTCATATTTGACCAAAATATATCTCTGTAATGTTCTATAATCTGAAGGTTGGATCCAAATAAATTGATGTACAGTCGTCCCTCGCCACATGGGATTGTATTCAAAACTTTTTTCAAGCATTAGTTAGACCTAAATAAGCATAAACATGTCAAGACTACAGTAGTATTGACATGTTTTATTTATATATATATTCTACAATTTTTTAGAGCTACATAAGCATAAACATGTCAAGACTACAGTAGTACTGGCCAACAGATGAGAGTAAACCACTGTTCAGTATGCTGGCCACTGATTGGCTCAGCCTCAAGCAGCATTACTAGGTTGGATGAAAGAGTGTAATATTTTGTGACTAAAAAGCTGTCAAATTGTTCATTAGAAGGTTGATGAATGATATGTCCGGAGCCAATTAAGAGCGATAAGCGAGGGAGTAGTTATGTGCACAAAGTAGCATCCTGGCACATGGAATATACATTATTGGACTGTTGCTTGGGATGCAAACGCGGCATGACGGAAATGAATGGTTTCCAAACAGTAGGCGGAGAACACACATGGTAGAACCTACAGACAGTAGGAGGAGAACACACATGGTAGAACCTACAGACAGTAGGAGAACACACATGGTAGAACCCACAGACAGTAGGAGAACACACATGGTAGAACCCACAGACAGTAGGAGGAGAACACACATGGTAGAACCCACAGACAGTAGGAGGAGAACACACATGGTAGAACCTACAGACAGTAGGAGGAGAACACACATGGTAGAGCCTACAGACAGTAGGAGAACACACATGGTACAACCTAAAGACAGTAGGAGAACACACATGGTAGAACCCACAGACAGTAGGAGAACACACATGGTAGAACCCACAGACAGTAGGAGAACACACATGGTAGAACCCACAGACAGTAGGAGGAGAACACACATGGTAGAACCTACAGACAGTAGGAGGAGAACACACATGGTAGAACCCACAGACAGTAGGAGGAGAACACACATGGTAGAACCCACAGACAGTAGGAGAACACACATGGTAGAACCCACAGATTGTAGGAGGAGAACACACATGGTAGAACCTACAGACAGTAGGAGGAGAACACACATGGTAGAACCTACAGACAGTAGGAGAACACACATGGTAGAACCCACAGACAGTAGGAGGAGAACACACATGGTAGAACCTACAGACAGTAGGAGGAGAACACACATGGTAGAACCTACAGACAGTAGGAGGAGAACACACATGGTAGAACCCACAGACAGTAGGAGGAGAACACACATGGTAGAACCCACAGACAGTAGGAGAACACACATGGTAGAACCCACAGATTGTAGGAGGAGAACACACATGGTAGAACCTACAGACAGTAGGAGGGGAACACACATGGTAGAACCCACAGACAGTAGGAGAACACACATGGTAGAACCTACAGACAGTAGGAGGAGAACACACATGGTAGAACCTACAGACAGTAGGAGGAGAACACACATGGTAGAACCTACAGACAGTAGGAGGAGAACACACATGGTAGAACCCACAGACAGTAGGAGGAGAACACACATGGTAGAACCTACAGACAGTAGGAGGAGAACACACATGGTAGAACCTAGAGACAGTAGGAGAACACACATGGTAGAACCCACAGACAGTAGGAGGAGAACACACATGGTAGAACCTACAGACAGTAGGAGGAGAACACACATGGTAGAACCTACAGACAGTAGGAGGAGAACACACATGGTAGAACCCACAGACAGTAGGAGGAGAACACACATGGTAGAACCTAGAGACAGTAGCCTGCTAGCTAGCACAGCTTCCATCCACAAGACACTTTTCTACATGGATGTATGTCATCTACTGCTAGGAGAGGGTGGGGGTCTTGAACACTAACAGTTGTTGTTGGTCAGAGAAATACCTGCTGTCCTTCACTCTCTCTCTGCCCCGTGTGTGTGTGTGTGTGTGTGTGTGTGTGTGTGTGTGTGTGTGTGTGTGTGTGTGTGTGTGTGTGTGTGTGTGTGTGTGTGTGTGTGTGTGTGTGTGTGTGTGTGTGTGTGTGTGTTTGGTAAGGTGGAGGAGGAGTCTGTCTTGTGAGGGAGGGGCTAGAGGGTGATGAGGTCCACCAGGTTGCCCTTGGGCGGCGTCATGCTGTCAGGGAAGAAGTTGACCAGGGTGTCAAAGAGCTGAGTGCGCTGGGCGTACGTCTGGTCCATGTCGGAGAACCCTGAGGGGAGCAGCCAATCAAACAGCTTGAAGGAAACAAAATGTCCACCAGGTGACAGCCTCACTCTGAAAACATCTTCAGACTTTCCTTCACTTTTTAAATGTACACTTTCTTATTTGATGATGTTCTAACTAGAACTACAGTCTGTTATCACACATCATCTTATTTGATGATGTTCTAACTAGAACTACAGTCTGTAATCACACATCATCTTATTTGATGATGTTCTAACTAGAACTACAGTCTGTAATCACACATCATCTTATTTGATGATGTTCTAACTAGAACTACAGTCTGTAATCACACATCATCTTATTTGATGATGTTCTAACTAGAACTACAGTCTGCTTTCACACATCATCTTATTTGATGATGTTCTAACTAGAACTACAGTCTGTAATCACACATCATCTTATTTGATGATGTTCTAACTAGAACTACAGTCTGTAATCACACATCATCTTATTTGATGATGTTCTAACTAGAACTACAGTCTGCTTTCACACATCATCTTATTTGATGATGTTCTAACTAGAACATGTTTTCCTAGTCTGTAATCACACATCATCTTATTTGATGATGTTCTAATTATAAATACAGTCTGTTATCACACATCATCTTATTTAAAGATGTTCTAACTAGAACTACAGTCTGCTTTCACACACCATCTTATTTGATGATGTTCTAACTAGAACTACAGTCTGTTATCACACATCATCTTATTTAAAGATGTTCTAACTAGAACTACAGTCTGCTTTCACACACCATCTTATTTGATGATGTTCTAACTAGAACTACAGTCTGTAATCACACATCATCTTATTTGATGATGTTCTAATTATAAATACAGTCTGTTATCACACATCATCTTATTTAAAGATGTTCTAACTAGAACTACAGTCTGCTTTCACACATCATCTTATTTGATGATGTTCTAGTTAGAACTTGTGTTCCTACAGTCTGTTATCACACATCTTATTTGATGATGTTTTAATCATAAACACAGTCTGTAATCACACATCATCTTATTTGATGATGTTCTAACTAGAACTACAGTCTGTAATCACACATCATCTTATTTGATGATGTTCTAACTAGAACTACAGTCTGTTATCACACATCATCTTATTTGATGATGTTCTAACTAGAACTACAGTCTGTAATCACACATCATCTTATTTGATGATGTTCTAACTAGAACTACAGTCTGTTATCACACATCATCTTATTTGATGATGTTCTAACTAGAACTACAGTCTGTAATCACACATCATCTTATTTGATGATGTTCTAACTAGAACTACAGTCTGTTATCACACATCATCTTATTTGATGATGTTCTAACTAGAACTACAGTCTGTTATCACACATCATCTTATTTGATGATGTTCTAATTAGAACTTGTGTTCCTACAGTCTGTTATCACACATCTTATTTGATGATGTTTTAATCATAAACACAGTCTGTAATCACACATCATCTTATTTGATGATGTTCATTTGTATTCACTGCTTTCTTTAAAAAGCAGGGGGAAAATCAATCAAATTATTGGTGACAAAATGGTTGCTTTTATTTAGAGGCCATATGGCCCAGGCCTACCAAGTTCATTTTCATCAATGAATGAATTGATGGCCTACTACAGTCGCTGCCTTTCCATGCACTAAATGCGTCTGATTTCTCAAATAGTTGAGTATTTTCACACCTACATGTGAAGTGTCCAGTAATTCCACTATTGGTCATAGTCATGAGCCTCCAGTACACTGGGGGGCGCTTACTTCAGTCCTTTTCCAGTTGACCTATGACCTAACACCAGCCATCTGTGGATCCTTACAACTTGTTTGAAGTGATATTGGCACAGGTCTCTAATGGCTATGTTGATGTTAAATACAAATGATCTTCAACATGACACTACTACAAAGGAAGAGGAGTTGTTTTCAAGGGATGCTTGGACAAAGAATCATGGAAACAAAACTTTAAAACGTTTCAAAGTTCATTCATGAGGTTCTGTGGATTGATGGAAGGAAAAGAGCCTTCTTGTTCCGATGGATACTGTTGCAGAGGAAGTTTGCTATGGTTGTGGATTATCTTGTGGAATACAGAGTTATTGTTCATCAGTTTGGATTGCAGTGTGAAGAGGTTTAGTATTCACCTTGTTAGATATATTACCATGGGTTTCCTTTGCTACCTTCTTAAATAAATCTGTTTCTTCTTTCCTCCCATCCATGCACTTGAAAATGTTCTGTTCTTTTCATTTGTGAAGCAAATAAACTTTCTCCTCTTCATGACAATTGCTATGTTTTTATTGAAAGGTATCTGCTTCAGGGTTCAGAGAGAGGATGTGAAGGGTCCCCTCCAGAGGTCTGCTTTCCAATGTCATAATCCAGGTGTGTAGTGCCATTTTTCAAAAACTGAACACGATCGGACAAAGGTGTCTCCATGGGCTTATTTAAAACCAAACTCTTTGAGAAATCAGACTAACTTAGTGCATGGACACGTACTGAGAAGTGCCATCATTAGTGTAAAAGCCAAGAGTGGGGCTTACTGAAGGGTCTCAATGCCAGGATGAAGACAATTCCAATCCACTATTGTGCTACCTTGGACATATCATTTGCAAACATGATTTTAGCCTATTTGCTACTTAATCACATGCAATTGTGCAGCTCTCTTCCACTATTTTGTCAAACATGTGAAATCAGATGAGAGACTCACCAAGGGGGATGAAATCGTTGCTGGACTTGAAGAGAGCCGAGGGCAGGAGCTGAAACTATATTGCAACATCAATATTATCAACTGTCAGCAGAGAGACAATAGAGCACAATAAAAGGCCAATCCAGAACCTCTTTAGTCTCCTGGGGGTCTGTGTGGTCCACAGTGAGCGAGAGGTCATCTTGCAAGTATTTGAGCGCGCTCAGTGGCTCAGATTGGGCTTTCTCTTGGAACCTGGCAGAGCAAAAGACACGCTGCAGTCCTGACAAATCATATTTCTGCGGCCCACAGTGAGAAGACCTACACAGTGTTCCCTCCTTTAACGCTGGGGTTACCTTCCAAAAAATACCCGCTTTAAGTGAAATCCCTCTAGAAGAAGTTGATTTTTTTCATTTTGTTCATTATATATTCTTTTCGTTTACAGGTTGTTTTTGTATATGTTTTTTTCCGTTTACAGTCCTGTACAGTATATGTTTTTTAATTTCTTATATGTGTTTTAAATCTGTAAAACCCCTAACCACACACTTTTCTCAGACAGGCATTAACATTTTCTCACATTTCTCTCGTTTAAACACTCTCAAAGTTCAAATCTTGGTGGATTTAAACAAATAAGTACAGTACACTACTGTATTAAACAATGGAACCAAAGATTAAAAGCTGTTTTTTAGGGCTCTAGGTAGGGCTGGGCGATATGGCCTTTTTTTAATATTGCGATATTTTAAGTCCATATCGCGATACACGATATATATCTCGATATTTTGCCTTAGCCTTGAATGAACACTTGATGCATATAATCACAGCAGTATGATGATTCTATGTGTCTACATTAAAACATTCTTCTTCATACTGCATTAATATATGCTACTTTAAAACTTTCATGCAGAGAAGGAAATCACAACTAAAAAAAATCACTATTTTTTTCATACGGTGTTAATCTGGAAATGTTTGCCTCGGCATTTTGATGGTGTGGCACCGAACGGAGATGTTGACATGCGGAGTAAGCACTCTTCATTCTCTAGCAGGCGACTTTTGAAATGATGCTACATATTAGCATGTAGTGCTACTTTTTATAGCAACGCTTTTGACCCACACTTGACAAATGACGGTTGTCTGTTCGACACATTCCCACTTGAAGCCAAACCACCGCCAGACGATGGACCCCCTGCTGTTTTTGGGGGGAATTAATTCTTCCTTCAATTGTTACCAGATTCACACCTTCTCTCTCTCGTATTGCCACTCGCACGGCTGCGCTAGCATCACAGCTAACGTTAGCCATGCTGCTACCTCTCTGCTGCGTGAGGGCGTGTACGTATGTGACGTATGACGTGACAGTATGTGACGTGTGTAAGAAGGTGCGCTTGCTGTCTGTGAGAAGGAGACACAGGAAAGAGCGAGGAGAGCCTGTAGTGTAATGCCCGCCGCTAAAAGCAACTGCGTGAGAACGTATACTCCAATATCACGATATAGTCATTTTCTATATCGCACAGAGACAAACCCGCGATATATCCATATATTGCCCAGCCCTAGCTCTAGGATTTTTTTTTAAATCATAAAGCCTGCAGCATTTCCACACATAACCAGAGTCACACAATCTTTTTGGGCCTTAACTCCTGCGCTTTTGGCTTCGTCCTGCATTATAAAGGTGCAAGAGGGCATTTGTTTCCAAATTCTCATCCATATTAAAAACTTGTTCAGAACGATATCCCCCCAGTGTGCATGAATAAGATTGATTGACAATGGTCAACAGTCCTTTAGCGAATCAGGACGCAGAACACAATGCGCGTTCATACACTGTAAAAAAAAAGCATGTGACACTGTAAAAAAATGAGTAAGAGCGAGGCTGTGTAAAGTGAAGCGTGTTGTAGCGAGGGAACACTGTCGGCGAAAAGCATTCCATCCACTGGGGGCTCACAGACCTGTACTTCCTGATGAGGTATCTGCAGTGGCGGAGGAGGTACTCCTTGGAGGGTCGGCACAATTTGAGCGACCAGAAGTCATCCAGGCGCATCTTTGGAGAACAAGATTTCCCTGGGTTGCCGCCAAACAAGTAATGCACCTGAGAGCGCAAACACTAAATAGTTCAGAATCATGCAGAGTTGTCACATGCTGCTTTTTCTGCAAATACAATACTTCAGTGTGTCTTTGCATGATAGCTAACAAAGGAATATACCAACTTTAACCACATAGGGCTGCACCATTTAGAGAAAAAAACCTCATTGCGATTTTTCTCTCCAAAATTGCTATCTCTATATTTTATACATATAAATGCATTCTTGTCTCAAGGTGCTGCACATTAGAACATTTCCATCCGTTAACTTCTTCCGCTAATCCAAGGTCGTGTCACGGGGGCAGCATCCCAAGCAGAGAACCCCAGACTGTTCCATAATTTTGACTTTCAAAAAAATCTTTGGCTTTATGCAGACAGACTTAGTTAGACTCAGAGCTTGTGTCAACATCATGCTCTTAAACTGAAGGAATAAACTATACAGTGATTATAATGTCATGTAATCATAATAGATCATAATAATGCAAGAAACAATTTAAACTTTTATTTCTCATTACTTTACCATTGTTTACTACTGTCATTGGAAGGTAAATAACAAAAAATAAAACAAACTCATCTATGTAAGCAAAACTTGAACTGGAAGTGCATTTTTTCCCCAGTTGGAAGAACAAGGTGTTTGTGTTTATTGCTAACACGGCATTCTCGCTCCTTCGTACGTGCCCATCCCATTAGAAGCTGAAATATTACCACAAAGGAAGGTTTTTTTCTCCTAATTTTGGTCAGAACTTCTCACTGGCGAGTAGGGAGGCTCTCTGTCCGTGCGTCCTGTGTGCTCTCCGCCCACCGAGACAAAGATTGTGGATGACTGAGAAGAGGGCTCACTGTGTTTAGTTAACAGTAGAATTAACAACACAGAGTGAGACCTCTTTCTCTTTGAAGCGAAACATCAACAATTTTGATTGGCCAACATGTCTGTCACTCACATGCCGGGAGAAAAAAACCCCTCTTCCTCTTCAATGATTGATGGCAGTAGTTAAAAGCTTGATGAGGAGCAGGTTACCTTGTGCATCTCGTCGTAGACCAGCTGGTGTGCAAAGCGTGGACACGGCTCCTCCTCCTGCAGGACCTTGCTGGGGTTTTCTTTCACGACTTGGTCGTTCTTGTACACGCAAGACCTTGGATGGGTAAAAATACAAGACTTGGCACTTTGAATACAGACTTGTGAAAGGTAACATGGGTGATAATAAAACCAACAGCAGTTTGTTGACATGGTCATTTGTGTATATTTGTATTCTTTTGATGTTACCTAACAGCTGTTATGGTCCTTTTGTTGTATGTATTGACTATATAAAACTTTTGTAAATCTTGCTTATAATAATGGCTTTGGCATTTTGATAGTGATACAATCCAGGTTATTAACCAATATGCTTTTGTTTTGAAGCCCACCTAACAGGAAGTCACAGTGTGCACATATGGATATTGTGTAACCAGACAGTAGTTATGTTGCACTTTCACACTGCCTAAAGATGATTTTAATCTACATTTCAACACTTCCTGGCGGTGCCAGATTGCATCATAAGTATCTTTGGAAAATGTACTTTGTTTAAAAAATATCTTGAAGTTGTTACTGCTAGTTCTTTTTACAGACAGTCGAAAATAACATGCTACAAATTCACTCGGTCACATCATTAGGTACACCTGCAAACTCTCAGATTCCGACTGAGCATGAAAAAAGCTGCTTCATGCAGCATTTACGTCACACGTGGGTTTTATTCTGCGCATGCCAAGATTAGATGAAAATAATACTTTATCCTACCTTTTGTGTTTCCTCACTACCTGAAGCAGAGGGGGAGGAGCTTTTCTCCCTTTAACTGCGAGCTTTAGTTAACGTCCAAATAAGTACATCCGCCTGGCTTTGACATCACAGCAATGTCTCCTCTTAAAGGTATTGAATGTGGCACGTCGCCACGGCTTTTTTTTATTACCGACACACCTTGAAAATAAGGGTTTTTTTGTACTTGAAAACAAATCAAAGTAATATAATGTATTGTAGCCCCCAGCAGAAATCACACAAAGTCTGACGCCATTTTTTACTTTTATTACAAATCTTATGATAACAAACAACGGCACAATTCCAACAAGTTTTAACACTTTGGTCTCCTTGAGTCTTTGCTTCCCCGCCGGACACACAACAACATTTCCTCATTCTCCGCCAATCACCTGTCAGGCACGGATGGTGTGTTTGTAAACATGGGAAATCCAATCCAAACCACACGAACATAAAACATTAACATTAGCTGATCGTTACAGTATGAGTTCATTAATGTAGCATATTATTTGTGCACTTTCGACAAGTGATTTACCGACAACTTGACCACTGAATAAAGACTTTTATCACCGAAAACCGCACTACCAAAACCGGAAGTAAACAAAACGCACGCCATTGTCTGGAGCGTTGTCAGCATGTCTGTGATTTTTATACATATTGCAGATATCTACAAAATGTGCAAATATTAAGAGGACAACGGCAGCTTTTAAGAAGAGAAAATCCAACTGGAGCAACCGTGCTACGCAAGTGTGACTGCAGCCTCATTAGTCAGGGACATGTCAGTCTCTAAACACGAGTACATTCCATAACACCACCAGAAGAAGATGCTAGATTTGTTGCTAGTTGTTTTTCATTTAAAAAAGTCTCTGAAAGTCTGTAAACACTTGAAAAAATCCCAACAAAGTACATTGTATAAAAAGCAGCAACAAATGTAAATATGGCAAAACGATTTAAAAAAAAAAATATATATATATATATGTTAATACTAATTAATAATAACAGATTTGTGTTAGGATGTATGTATACATTAATTGAGCCTATTTAAAGAAAATCATATTGTCAGAGTAAATTATGCAAATTACTCAATGGCGTCAAGGTGACCACGCCCCCACCGCCACAGTTATCTTGACAGTCTCGGGGAAACCCTGCCAGACTGCAAAACCCCGCTAACAGAGGCATCCAAAACAGCGTGCAAGCTTTCGCCAAAAAGCATGAACCTTATGATGTGATACTTTGGTGGTGTTGACCACCAGTATCCAACTTTGTAACAACATTAATAAGTCAGAAAAGACCACAATCATCATAGGTCCTATTTAAAGATATTGATCAAGTTGACAATACAATCAATTTTCCCTAGAAATGACCCTGTTGGGCTTTGAACATTATGTCGCCAAAGTGGTGAGCCATGTATGTCTACCTTTTTTAGTCATGAGAAGAAGACAGTGAAGCGTCATTTGATGAACTGTCCTGGACATAAACTGAACAGGTCAAATGTCATTCAATCAGCAGCATTAGTCATCATGTCCTGATTGGGACAAGACACAAAGAAATAAGCACAGAGATGGCTGACTGCCATGTGTGACTGTGCCCACACACAGCACCAACATCATGGAACCAGGATGAGGTACCAATATCCTCAATCCTGTGTACACCTTTTTGCATCTCATTGCCCATAACTGTAGTGCGTTCAAAGACCCTTGGTTAAAGTTTCGAACAGAGGCGTCACTCGGTTTTAAAGACATGGTGGTTTTAATAATTGTATATTAGTCACAACAGTGTATTGTTATAATAATAATAATGGATTACATTTATATAGCGCTTTTCTAGACACTCAAAGCGCTTCACAGAGAAGTGAGAAGCCATCATTCATTCACACCTGCTGGTGGTGGTAAGCTACTTTCATCATTCATTCACACCTGCTGGTGGTGGTAAGCTACTTTCATCATTCATTCACACCTGCTGGTGGTGGTAAGCTACTTTCATCATTCATTCACACCTGCTGGTGGTGGTAAGCTACTTTCATCATTCATTCACACCTGCTGGTGGTGGTAAGCTACTTTCATCATTCATTCACACCTACTGGTGGTGGTAAGCTACTTTCATCATTCATTCACACCTGCTGGTGGTGGTAAGCTACTTTCATCATTCATTCACACCTGCTGGTGGTGGTAAGCTACTTTCATCATTCATTCACACCTGCTGGTGGTGGTAAGCTACTTTCATCATTCATTCACACCTGCTGGTGGTGGTAAGCTACTTTTATCATTCATTCACACCTGCTGGTGGTAAGCTACCTTCATCATTCATTCACACCTACTGGTGGTGGTAAGCTACTTTCCTCATTCATTCACACCTGCTGGTGGTGGTAAGCTACTTTCATCATTCATTCACACCTGTTGGTGGTAAGCTACTTTCATCATTCATTCACACCTGCTGGTGGTGGTAAGCTACTTTCATCATTCATTCACAGCTGCTGGTGGTAAGCTACTTTCATCATTCATTCACAGCTGCTGGTGGCAAGCTACTTTCATCATTCATTCACACCTGCTGGTGGTAAGCTACTTTCATCATTCATTCACACCTGCCGGTGGTAAGCTACTTTCATAGCCACAGCTGACCTGGGGTAGAGTGACGGAAGCGTGGCTGCCAGTTTGCGCCTATGGCCCCTCCGACCTCCACCCATCGTTCATCATTCATTCACCAGTGTGAGCGACAATGGGGGCAAGGGTGAAGTGATTTGGATGTGAAGAGGCGGGGAGCGAACCTGCACGGCCGCTCTACCCACTACGCCCTATGATTATTACCCATAGCAGTTCATCTCTACTTCACTTACAAGAATTAGTTGAATAGTGACAGGTTGTACGTTTATTTCAAGTCATATTCTGGTCACTTCTATTGAATTTGTTGGCACTTTTTGAGGAAATAAAACTACCTTTTTGTTAAACAAATGCAAAAAATGTTGTCTGAATGTTAGTCCCATCTTTTAAATAATGACTTTTTTAGTGCATGGAAACAGATGAAGTGTGTGTTTATGTAGGGTGGGATGGGCGGTTCCTTAGTGGAGGGTTAAGGAAGTGCTGGCGGTTTTGAATTCTGCTCAGGCATAGAGAGGGTAGTCAGCGAGTTTAGAGTCCTACCAGTTGTTACGGGCGATGTCGTAAATCCAAAAAGAGTTGCGGACGTTCTCCTCGCGTTTATCTTTGTCCTTACTGAGGCCTGACAGGACGTGGATCTCGTTGAGCTCGGGGTCGATGGTGGCTCTCTGGGTGAAGCCGGTCATTGGCACTAAGAAGCAAGGAAGCGACCATCATTATTCAAAAGTACAGCACACTAGGTATGAAAAAGATTCAAATAAGCTGCATTAATTATTGCATTTTTTCCCACAATGAGAAAAAAAACTAAAACAGCAAGCAGCAGACGAGCAAAAACAGCCTGGCGCCATGGCAACAAGCGCAGACGCTCCGCATGCAAATTCATCCTGATTTTAACGGCCTTTATTTGCAATACGTCTTTACGGTCAATAAATACTTTTCATAATTAACACATAAATACAACTGCTTCATTTATTAATAATAAGCCTTTCCAGCATGCAGAATAAAAAAGCGCGTCAGGGACACAAGACAGAGAGCTCCATCGATTTAGCTTCCGCTAACAAGCTCATACTCAACACCCTGTGGGGAAATATATCTTTACCCTTCTAAAGTGCAACACTGTAAAGACTTCATTTAGGATTAAAAATGTATATTCAATTCACACTGTGGGGGAATTTACCCTTCTAAAGTGCAACACTGTAAAGACTTCATTTAGGATTAAAAATGTATATTCAATTCACACAAAATATTTGCAGTTACATTTGAAGAATTTGTATTTATTATATGTATTGTATTTAATGCAATTTTAGCTAGCGACAGATGAAGTCTTACTGTGTTTTTAATGCTACGGTAAAAAAAAGAAATGATCAGACTCAGTTGCAAAAACCCATGTGTTATATGCTAATCGTTCTAGTAAATAAATATCAAATAAAAAAGTAGCATTCAATGTTGTTGTTTATGCAATGGCACAAATAATTCAATGCTATGTGGGCGTCTGCCAACATCCTAGGCACTGCCATTGTGCCACCCACACTGCTTTAAACATGTTTCATATTGTAAAGGGCTTTAGAGAAAAAGGCTATATAAATATAATTCATTTCACTTGTTTGGACTGTGATGGATTAAAAGAGGGTTTCCCTAACCTTGATTGAGGAAAAGGTCCCACAGGTCAATTATAAAGTGCATGATGTATTTGTTCTGCCTGTCACTTTGAATATCAACATAGATACAGTTTGTCCAAAAATGACTTATCAGAAAACTTCCACTAGATAGACTAAGTAGAGGATGAATTACATTTGGCAACCTTCCATTAGCTGCATTCATGGCATCCAGGATGCTGCTGAGAGCCATTTATAGGCCAGAGAGAAAGTGCTTCCCGTCTTACATTAGCAAGTGTCCAGATTTGTTGAAGTCCTCTACCTTGCAGACGCAGAGAGTGAAGGCTTCTAACTGCCTGCAATGGCAATAAAAGCGGATTTAATGTTCACTATCACGTGTCATTGTGATGCAGGGGAAGGCAACACTTTCCGGAAAAACAACATCTAATCAAAGCATGAACAGCCGTTTGGTTGGGCGATGGAAAAAGTATGCAAACAGTGACATCAAGTGGCCAACTGACGCAAAGACGCTCCTTATTGCTTTGCAAGGCCAACACTGACTTTTTGAATAGGGACAATTTAACCTACATTCCGGACAATAAGCCGCTACTTTTTTCCTACCATTTGAACCCTAAGGCTTATAAAACGGTGCAGGTAATTTATGGATTTTTCTTTGCTGACGGCCATAAAGCAAACAGTTTTCATTAAACACATGCGAGGTGGTTCGGGCATCTGGTCAGGATGCCACCCGAACGCCTCCCTAGGGAGGTGTTTAGGGCACGTCCGACCGGTAGGAGGCCGCGGGGAAGACCCAGGACACGTTGGGAAGACTATGTCTACCGGCTGGCCTGGGAGCGCCTCGGGATCCCCCGGGAAGAGCTGGACGAAGTGGCTGGGGAGAGGGAAGTCTGGGCTTCCCTGCTTAGGCTGCTGCCCCCGCGACCCGACCTCGGATAAGCGGAGGAAGATGGATGGATGGATGGACATGCGAAGACACTGAATAGGTGTGTTAGTGTTTGTGCTACGGCGCCATCTTTTGGACGAGTTGGCTCACTGCAGGTGCTGCTGGGTGAATGCCTACAAGTGTTTCCTGCTGTTCAAAGCTTTGGACCGGAAGTAGAAGTGGCGTTCTGTCTTCTAGCCGTCCATAGCGTTTCTACTCGTATTGATTCTTCATTCATGACTCCAAGCAACGTTTGTAAGGTTTACAATATAACTAAAACAATTCTTACTTACTAAACCTTCCCATGTGTGATGTCTGTAGGAGTGTTTTCATGAACATGCTATCGTAATGTAATGACGCTAGCGTTGTGAGCATTCTCTAATATGATAAGGTTTACGAGTGTCTGTGTTAGTATTATTATCTTACACTGACATTCTTTTTGTATTGTTTCACTTTCACAAATTCTTCAGTAAATTCAGCGTGGAGTTATTGAGTCTGTCAAGCTGATTGGAGAGCTAGCTTCCGCAGCTAGTGGGTCCATGACCATGACTTCTGTTTTGTTTGATCGGCCGTTTTACTGCCGTGTTACAGACACCATTTGGAAATAATTAAGGTATGTAAATTAATTTACAAAATATTTCTGTGTAAATAACTCATTTTACAATGTACTATATATCTGCGGCTTATAGTCCTAATATATGGAAAATAATGTTTTTCTTCTAAAATGTAGTGGGTGCGGCTTATATACCGACTGTATTTTCCAGACTATATCCTATAGTCTGGAAAATACAGTATTTGTTGTGTACGTAGTTATCAACGGAGGCCTCGCCTGGTTTTGAAGGACGATTCAAATAAATAGTATATCAGTCTTTGTCATTTGCTAGATGTGTACATCAGTTTTTGAATCATGCATTTTAAATGCGTATTCTAAGTTACAAGGTTTCACTCCATTACACATTTTTACAGTGACCAAATTAAAATATTCTTGAATTGTGGGTGATTTTAGACCCAATGTGTAAAATAAAAATGGAAAAGGTTAGTGTAGAGAAAAAAAAGGTATCTTACCCATGCCCGAGTCCTTCTTAGTGCCATCAGATATGATCTCCACATGGTCCCCGTCCACGTCGTAGCTGAAGAAATCATTGAGGTAGGTCTTTGACCTCTGACCGCCAAACACATAAAGACAGCGGTTTCTCTGCCAGAGAAAATGTGATTAACATAGAGGATTCTTTCCAACAGACCAATATGTCTTCCAGATTTACAGTGTGGAAGAGCATGCAGTGTCCAATACGGGACTGGATGTCCTCTGGGCCGGCGTTGCAGGAGTCTTCCCGCAGGAGGCTCCACGTGCCGGCTTGGCAGTGGTAGGCGTAGAGGCCGCTGAACTGGGGCTCGGACGTGCGGCTGTCCTCCACGCTTCCGTTGCACGTCAGTATGCGTCCGCCGAAGGTGTAGATCATGTGCTTTTCAGAGTCCATACACATCTTAGGACAAAATGAAGGGCAATATGATCATTTCACCAACAACTGCTTTTACTAAACAATCACATGACCCAGAGGCACTTCTGGGTTCCAGGCCATGGTCTGGAGCCCCATTAGGCTACTGTTTATTTCCCTGAATCAGCGGAAATGTGGGCGTATTTGGAAAGGTTCAGAGGCAAATATATAGGCGATCATGAAAAAATACTTCAAATGGGATGGAGTGGATTTATACGCTCTAAAGAAAAATACTTTTTGAAAAGATTTCAAGCATTTATCACCACCAAGACGTTACTGCTTGCTACAACCTCACTTTATTTGGATTTAAAAAAGAAAAGATTGGAGGCACATCAAGTCTGAGGGGTCCACAAATTAAATATTAATCAGTGAAAGACAAAGTTGGATTTATTGTGCATTGAGTGCTGCTGTGATCGTGACGCTAATGAGAAAGTTTGTTTGCAGTTGATTTCCTGCTACAAATCTTAGTCTCATCTACAATTCATGTCTGCAGTTATTTTCATGCTGTGAAGTTGATAGGCTCCAGCACCCCCGTGATCCCAAGAAGGATAAGCGGTAGAAAATGGATGGAAGTTGATATTTTGTCTCATTATTTAGGTATGGATGCCCCTGTTGTTCTGCAATGTTTGCTAGCGATATCACGATTCAGTATATGCTGTTGAGATGTATTCATCTCCTTTATTAATACTATTAAGGATAAATCAACTGGATTGCTTCACAGAAGCTTTCTCAAACAAATCAAATATTCAAACTTTTTACAAAGTGATCACTGCAGACACCAGCATGGTCCGATTGTATTCCACAAGATGATGAAAGTGATATTTTTAAGAGACTTTTCCTTTTATTTCCTGACTTTATTACCGTTATGACTCTATGAAAGTTCTTTCCTATCTCTATTTGAACGACTGGAACAGCTATACGACATTTTCTGCTCAAACTCTACACTCACTCTCACTTGTTTGAATGCTACGCTCAAGCTGCTTGACCACCGTGTGGATTAAGCCGCCAAGAAGAAAAGAGTTGATAAAAGCGTGAAATCTCATCATCAATGCCCTTAATGAATTGTGTTGATTCTACTTGAATGATGATTTGTCCCACATATGAAGAACCGCTGCCAGGGACTTTGCCATATCTTCTCCAAATGTTTCTTCAATTCTACAGACTATTTGTTTGATATTTTAATGGCAATGTGCAAACATTAGGGATGTCCCGCTCAGCATTTTTGGCCTTCAGACTTCGATTCAATCCCCTTTCGAGTCCGAATTTAGACGAGAAATTATAGAAGTGACAATGTTTTGAGGCAAGTAGCTAAAGTAAACACAATAACACATTTTTGAGAGGCTTATCTTGTTATGTTTAGAATGTGCTAGTATTGTTGTAAATTTGAGGTATTGAATGTGACGTACAATTGTTCATAGCGAGTCGTGCACAATAACTAAACAAAAGCTACAATCAAATCATGAATGAAATGTCGACTCTAAGCGTGTATCTCAATCTCAACTAAGGAAAATATTGGCCCTGATTGGATGATGGACACAACAGCAGGTGCAGAAGAGTGCTGCACTGAACTACCTGGTGGTCGAACACTAGCTTGGGCCCTCCGTCCGCCGACGTGTCCTCGCTCAGGAGTGTCCAGGTGTTGACGTGGATGTCGTAGCGGTAAAAGTCACTCTTCAGGGACTTGCTGTTCCTCACGCTGGAGTCCAGGTAGCGGCCTAGTGTGTAGATCTGACGTCGCTGGGAGTCGATACACATCTTGTGGCAGGAGCGGGCGCTGGGACCGCTCTGAACGGCGCACAGGTATGGCTTGCTGAAGGTGGAGGGTTAAGGTGCATGTTGTGTGTGTGGGTGACTCCATTACCTCTTTCTCAGTGTCCCTGGAGATGCACACCCACTGGTTTTCCTGCACACTGTAAGCCCAGAAGTCAGCCAGGTCCTGTGTGCCGTCCCAGCCCCCAAAGAGGTAGACCGTCTCTGTTGAACACCATTGGAAAAATGCTTGATAGATGGCAAGCGTGACAGCGCCACCTGCTTGAGGCTATGCAGGATTCAATCACCACACATTATCCGTGCCGATATTTGGCATTTTGTCCTATAGCAGTAACAATCTTCTTCTTTTTTTTGTTTTTGTTTCACAACTACAACAGAAGGACATCAACATAGTATTTAAAAATATGTATTAGTCAAGTAGATGGTTATAATCACTGTTCAAGCATGTGAAGAGCGACCCACTTCCTCTTGTGTTGCTCGCTTCTACACGCTATATCTCTTCTGCTTAGCTTGCAAATCTTCCTTTTTTTGCAGGACATCCAGTTTTTGTCCTTCTTTCAGGGGCTGTTTTACCGGTTGCGCTTTGTGTGTTTGGTTACTGCAAGGAACAATCCTCCATCTGAGTGTGGGCTCATTAAAAGGAGCGTGGAGAGTTTCACGTTCTGTAATTCAACCAAGTAACGCAACAGAGATGGACGGACAGAAAAATCTCAGCTTTGTGTACATATCCTGACAAATATGAGATGATTATATTAGTAAAGAAGAGCAGGCAGCAGCTGACACATTCTCATACTTTCTGTAACATCCAGGAAGAAATGATGTCAGCCATCTTGAAAAACATCTCAACTATAATCTACGTGTTTTTATTGAAATGTTGACAATATTTAACGAGGAAACCTTACAATGTATTAAATCTATACAGTGTTATAAAATGGAGTAGATGAGTTATTATGATAATGAATGTGAAATGTATTCATATTTTGACCAATTTTCCCAGGTGATGTTCCATATTTTGAAATCAAATGTTGATGTTCCTCTGAGACACACCTAATAAAGGTGTTTGCTGTGTTTCATTTAGCAGCAAAACACAACATCAAACTTTATGTCACTACTGGTCCAGGCCTTCCTAGAAAATAATAATAATTGTCCAGATGTTTACTGAGATGTCTATCAGAGGCATACAGTCATGGAGCAGAAACTGTGACACCTATTTAACATTTAAAACTGCACTGAAGCTAATCAGACATGCACACACAATTAGATTATTCACAGGTTTTTTTGTTTGTAGTTTGTTTTACTTTTTTTGTCCAAGGTCTGTGCTTACGGTATGCTTGTAATGTGTAATGTCTTGAGATTGATGTATTCTTTTGTATCATGACCTGTTGAATGTTTACTGTATTACTACCTGCCTTAGGACAACTGATGAAAATGAGCATATTTACATTGTTGCTCTATGTTGATGAATATGTATTGTCCCAATTCAAATAAATAAATACATCTAATACTCATGTTTAAATAATGAATATCACCTCCACATATGGCTTACAGGCCTCCTTGACTACTAATAATCGGTTATTGGCCCTAAAAAAAGCCGTCAGTCGGTCTGTAGTAGGTATCAGGTCCTTGATGATGTGTGACACTTCAAAAGCGACCATCTAAGATGCTCTTCTCTCAACAGTGGAGCAAAGAAGACGATAGTTTCCTCATGTTTGGTGCTGACACATTAATCCATCCATTTTGTACCGCTTGTCCCTTTGTCTATTTTGTGTTCAATGACTGAGAACGGTACGTGCTTAGCAATGTCTCCTAAGTCCCTCTGTCGCACATCTAGGGCTGGGCGATATGGCCTTTTTTTAATATCGCGATATTTTAAGGCCATATCGCGATACACGATATATATCTCGATATTTTGCCTTAGCCTTGAATGAACACTTGATGCATATAATCACAGCAGTATGATGGTTCTATGTGTCTACATTAAAACATTCTTCTGGGGACGGCGTGGTGTAGTTGGGAGAGTGGCCGTGCCAGCAATATGAGGGTTACTGGTTCAATCCCCACCTTCTACCATCCTAGTCACGTCCGTTGTGTCCTTGAACAAGACACTTCACCCTTGCTCCTGATGGGACTGGTTAGCGCCGTGCATGGCAGCTCCCACCATCAGTGTGTGAATGTGTGTGTGTGAATGGGTGAATGTGGAAAATAGTGTCAAAGCGCTTTGAGGTAGAAAAGCGCCATACAAGTACGACCCATTTACCATTTCTTCTTACTGCATTAATATATGCTACTTTAAAACTTTCATGCAGAGAAGGAAATCACAACTAAAAAAATCACTATTTTTTTCATACGGTGTTGATCTGGAAAAGTTTGCCTCTGCATTTTGATGGTGTGGGCGTGTGGCACTGAACGGAGATGTTGACGTGCGGAGTAAGCACTCTTCATTCTCTAGCAGGTGACTTTTCAAATGATGCTACATAAATAAATGATAAATGGGTTATACTTGTATAGCGCTTTTCTACCTTCAAGGTACTCAAAGCGCTTTGACACTATTTCCACATTCACCCATTCACACACACATTCACACACTGATGGCGGGAGCTGCCATGCAAGGCGCTAACCAGCAGCCATCAGGAGCAAGGGTGAAGTGTCTTGCCCAAGGACACAACGGTGTGACTAGGATGGTAGAAGGTGGGGATAGCAGTAATGCTACTTTTTATAGCAACGCTTTTGCTCCACACTTGACAAATGACGGTTGTCTGTTTGACATATTCCCACTTGAAGCCAAACCACCGCCAGACGATGGACCCCCTGCTGTTTTTTGGGGGAATTATTTATTCCTTCATTTGTTACCAGATTCGCACCTTCTTTCGCTTGTATTACCGCTCACACGGCTATGCTAGCATCACAGCTAACGTTACCATTCTGCTACCTCTCTGCCGCGTGAGGGTGTATACGTATGTGACGTATGACGTGACAGTATGTGACGTATGACGTGACAGTATGTGACGTGTGTAAGAAGGTGCGCTTGCTGTCTGTGAGAAGGAGACACAGGAAAGTGCGAGGAGAGCCTGTAGTGTAATGCCCGCAGCTAAAAGCAACTGCGTGAGAACACATACTCCAATATCACGATATAGTCATTTTCTATATCGCACAGAGACAAACCCGCAATATATCGCGCATATCGATATATCGCCCAGCCCTACGCACATCAAACACTTCCTGTCAGAATACCAGCAGGAAGGACAAAAGGAAGAAAAAAAACCAAGTCATTGCAAGTCTTTCTCACCGGTCTGGACGTCAATAACCATCTGATGTCCTCCCCTCATCCCTGGCCTGTTGTCGTCAGCATCACCTGCAGAGAGCAGAGGAAGGCGGGTACAAGGACAGCATGTGAGCGTGGATGCAAGGAGGATGGGGAAGCCACACCCAAAAGGAAGGCAGCATTGTTTCAGCTACAAAGCTTGGACAATATACTCTTTCAATAGATGGGCTCACTGTTCACGTCGTCCCTGTTGCTTTCTTGGGCGCTTGTACCTTTGTTGCATTTGGGGATGATCTGACTCCACCTGGGCTTGTACTCCTGCTGGCTGATGTACTGGTTAAACAAACCGTCTGGCAAGGAGAGAAAAGAGTTGATCATCACCACGTCAAGTGGCCATGGAGCCACCGCCGGACTCTTCACCTCTTACGGCTTTGTCTATGAGGTCTTCGCAGGCGTCGAAGTCTCCTTGCAGCACCAGTCGCTCGTGCAGGTGGGTCAGCATCGGGTGTTCAAGTGCGATCCGGGTCTTCTTCTGCAGCGACTCAAAGGCCTCGGTGTAGTTATGCTGACGGAAGTGTTTGAGGCAGAGGCGGATGGCTTCCTGTTCTCTGTACTGCAAAGGCAGGAAGACACTTCACCACAGAGTGGATGGCTGCACGTGTGTGTGTGGAACAACAAGCCCACTTGTGCCTTGACAATACCCAAAATTGGTCATGATCCCATTTAATCACACTTTTGAATGGGAATTAATTAGGGATGTCCGATAATATCGGACTGCCGATATTATCGGCCAATAAATGCATTCAAATGTAATATCGGAAATTATCGGCATCGGTTTCAAAAAGTAAAATGTATGACTTTTACAAACTCCGCTGTGTACACGGACTTAGGGAGAAGTACAGGGCGCCAATAAACCCTAAGGGCATTACCTTTGCGTGCCGGAACAGTCACATAATATCTACGGCTTTTCACACACACACACACACACACAAGTGAATCCAATGCATACTTGGTCAACAGCCATACAGGTCACACTGAGGGTGTCGTATAAACAAGTTTAACACTGTTACAAATATGTGCCACACTGTGAACCCACACCAAACGAGAATGACAAACACATTTCGGGAGAACATCCGCACCGTAACACAACATAAACACAACAGAACAAATACCCAGAACCCCTTGCAGCACTAACTCTTCCGGGACGCTACAATATATACCCCTGCTACTCCCTACCCCCTAAACCCCCCCCCCCAACCTCAACCTCCTCATGCTCTCTCAGGGAGAGCATGTCTCAAATTCCAAGCTGCTGTTTTGAGTCATGTTAAAAAAAATAATGCACTTTGTGACTTCAATAATAAATATGGCAGTGCCATGTTGGCACTTTTTTCCATAACTTGAGTTGATTTATTTTGGAAAACCTTGTTACATTGTTTAATGCATCCAGCGGGCATCACAACAAAATTAGGCATAATAATGTGTTCATTCCACAACTGTATATATCGGTATCGCTTGATATCGGAATCGGTAATTAAGAGTTGGACAATATCGGAATATCTGCAAAAAAGCCATTATCGGACATCTCTAGAATTAATCATGATTAACTAAAGGTTATTAAGAATCATTTGAATCCACTTAAAAAGGGCCCAACAGTTGGACACAAATGCAATTTTATTGTCAAAATGTCAACATTTACTTGAATGCATGACATTATTTTGGTAAAAGTTAAGTTTGTCTGGGGGTGTTTGGAAGTGAACTTTGTCTCCTTACTCATCTTTGACTATGTGCAGTCAAAGAGTCATTAATACTCTCATGTGCTTGTAATGCGTGTTGGGGGCAAGTTTCTTGAAAACACCTTGGTCTTGTCTTGTTTTGTTTTCCTCTCGGTTTAGGATGCTAAGAGAGCAGTTTGTTGGTTCAAGGTTCACAATGAAATATCTTGGTGGATTTACATAAGTTTAGATTGGGCTATGTCCTTTCTTAATAAGGGGAAATACATTAATGACTCTTGTTTTCATGTTAGCATTTAAGCTAGCGAGCTGGCACCAGTCAGTCTGTTTATCAAAGTGCAGTTATTAATATCGGTTACCTCATTTGAATCCAAAGATTGGGGTATGGCCTCTCTTAATAAGGGGAAATACGTTAATGACTCTTGTTTTCATGTTATAATTTAAGCTAGTGAGCTGGCACCAGTCAGTCTGTTTATCAAACTACAGTTGTTAATGTCCTTTTTTACCTCATTTTAATCCAAAACCGTAATACTGGAGTTTTACCACGGTTATCAATACAATATTATTGTTACATCCCTAGTCTGCTGCTAAATTACGGTCCTATTATCGTTGATATGCCAAATAATGTATGGTTATGACTGGAGGCTGCTAAATGTATTGTGATACGGATGTTGGTCCGCATCACCATGACATGTTTCTAATGTCCATGTCAAGACTAATTTCTTTTGAAGCTGATGGTGAAGTTCAAGTGTCTGACCTTGCTGTACCAGTTAAGGCAGGGCTGCACCACATCTGGATCCTCAATGCCATGTAGCTCAATGTACCAAATGCTGAAGTTGAAACTGGGCCCCCATGACATCAGAGGCACTGGGGGACAAATGTACTTGTTGTCAACAAAGTTGGGAAGTACAAGCGCACAAACAAGAAATCCCTTCTTTTTACCTATTTTGACAAATCTGCAGGGAAACATTTGCTCGTCAATCTTGTGCTTTAAGGTGAAAGTTTCCTTGTTGTAGTCGTTTTTAAGGCCACTGGTGGAGGGGAAGAAAAACAGAGGCCACTCTTTCACAACTCCAACTGTCGGATGTGAGGACTTCACCCACTTGCTAGTAAAATTGCTTAACATTCAAACAAAAGCATATTTTTCTCATTGCCATCTTTTTCTTATTATTATTCCATTTAATTGGAAGCAGCGCGACCTCACCTGGACAAAAGATCCGTCATGTTTTCTTCACTCATCCCACCAAACACTTTGAATTTCTTCAGGTTGCAGACGTGCGTCTTCTCATATTTCCCAAAGGTGATGCTCTGAACAATCGCAGGCCTTTCCAGTTTCAAGACTAAAAACTGTGCAGCAAGACAGACAGTTTGCATATCAATTCTCACAAACGGCAGAAATCACAATGTGTCATTTTACACCATTTTAATGAACTTCACTTTACCTGTGGAGGGTAGTTGCTCTCAGAAGACCACCTGGAGGACTGATCATTCGGTTTGTCCACCAAAATGTTCCTATACGACATTCAGAATAGAAACAAGTAAAGCTCTTCAGACATTACACAAGCATTCATTCAAAGTTCTCAGATTGAGAAGATTGTAAAGAAGGTCAAATTATAACAACCATGCAGGCCAATAAAGCTGATTCTGATATCAGCATTGAAGCAAAATGCTTGGATAAAACCGCAGATTACAGCATCGGAGCAAAAGTTTCCAATAGACTTACTGACAAAACTTAAGCGAAGAAAAGAACAAAGCAAATCTATACAAACAATGTTTAATGTATTAAATCGACTTTTTCACAAAATAGATCATGTTACAATCAAATGAACAGAAGGAGAACCTTCCTACACATATGTCCACAAAGGGCCCAATTTAGCCAGATGTTATATTTGACCATAACCCAAATATATGTCAGGTAAAACAGGCATAAATTATTGTTTAAATCATCTTCCAGAGATTATTTTGACCGATTGTTTACAAGGGGCAGTGCAGTGCATTGTGGGTAGCTGACAGTCGATAGTAGCAAAGGTTCACATTCACGAGAAAAGACACTCGTACATTAAATGCAACTTGATGTACGGATACATAACTTGCAATATGGATACATAACTTGATATATGGATACATAACTTGATAAATGGATACATAATTTGCAATATCGATACATAACTTGCAAAATGGATACATAACTTGCAATATGGATACATAGCTTGATATATGGATACATAACTTGATATATGGATACATAACTTGATATATGGATAGATAACTTGATATACGGATACATAACTTGATATACGGATACATAAGTTGATATATGGATACATAGCTTGATTTATGGATACATAACTTGATATATGGATACATAACTTGCAATATGGATACAAAAGTTGATATATATATATATATATATATATATATATATATATATATATATATATATATATATATATATATATATATATATATATACATAGCTTGATTTATGGATACATAACTTGATATATGGATACATAACTTGCAATATGGATACATAAGTTGATATATGGATACATAACTTGATATATGGATACATAACTTGATGTATGGATACATAAGTTGATATATGTATACATAAGTTGATATACGGATACATAAGTTGATATACGGATACATAAGTTGATGTATGGATACATAAGTTGATGTATGGATACATAACTTGACATTTGGATACATAAGTTGATATATAATGATAAATGATAAATGGGTTGTACTTGTATAGCGCTTTTCTACCTTCAAGGTACTCAAAGCGCTTTGACAGTATTTCTACATTTACCCATTCACACACACATTCACACACTGATGGCGGGAGCTGCCATGCAAGGCGCTAACCAGCAGCCATCAGAGGCAAAGGGTGAAGTGTCTTGCCCAAGGACACAACGGACGTGACTAGGAAGGTAGAAGGTGGGAATTGAACCCCAGTAACCAGCAACACTTCGATTGCTGGCACAGCCACTCTACCAACTTCGCCACGCCGCCCTCATATGGATATATAAGTTGATGTATGGATACATAAGTTGATATATGGATACATAACTTGATATATGGATACATAAGTTGATGTATGGATGCATAAGTTGATGTATGGATACATAAGTTGATATATGGATGTATAAGTTGATGTATGGATACATAACTTGATATATGGATACATAACTTGATATATGGATACATAAGTTGGTGTATGGATACATAAGTTGATATATGAAATGTTAATTAGCAGGTTTGATGGCTAAAACAAGGCAGTTTACAACATGAACTTGCAAGCCGGCTGACTGCTGCGTTTCGGGAAAGTTCCAGCGATACTAATATGTGAAATGTGTGGGGAAATAAATGTCAACAATTCGATACTAATATGTGAAATGTGTGGGGAAATAAATGTCAACAATTCGATACTAATATGTGAAATGTGTGGGGAAATAAATGCCAACAATTGTGTGCTTGGAGAAGGAAAAGTCAATAAAAATGAAGCCATGTTTACAAAATATGTGAAATGTGTGGGGAAATACATGTCAACAATTCGATACTAATATGTGAAATGTGTGGGGAAATAAATGCCAACAATTGTGTGCTTGGAGAAGGAAAAATCAATAAAATAGAAGCCATGTTTACAAAATATGTGAAATGTGTGGGGAAATAAATGTCAACAATTCGATACTAATATGTGAAATGTGTGGGGAAATAAATGTCAACAATTGTGTGCTTGGAGAAGGAAAAAGTCAATAAAGATGAAGCCGTGCATGTCGCTACTTCTGCGTGATGTTAAAATGTCAGAAAGACAACAATGACACAACGCAGTATAAACCACAATATCTCTTCATTTATTAGCATTCAAATGATGAACCGACAATATTATTTGGAAACGATAGCGGTTAGAAAGCAAGAAAGTGGTTGGCTAATGCTAATGCTAATGCTAATGCTAGGCCAGTTAGCTCGTAGGAAGGCACAATGGCGATGACAAACATTTGAATTGAATGCAAATACCGGACTAACGAATGTGAAAATGACTCACTCGGGTAAATATGTGGAGGAGTAAGAGCTCCATTTAAAAAGGCTGAAAGTAAGAACTCTGCTCTCTGGAACGGCAGCCATCTTGTTGCAGGAAACAAACAAGCAGGGGCGTCAAGTTAGTCCTTAAAGGCACAGTACACCTTTATTTAACATCTTACTAATATCCCCTTTTTTATCATCTTACTAATATCACCTTTTTTATCATCTTACTAATACATTCTTACCATCTTTTATAATAGTTTAATGAAAGTCCTCTGTCTTTAAACTGTAACATTCAAGTCAAGTTAGTCCTTAAAGGCACAGTACACCTTTATTTAACATCTTACTAATATCACCTTTTTTATCATCTTACTAATATCACCTTTTTTATCATCGTACTAATACATTCTTACCATCTTTTATAATAGTTTAATGAAAGTCCTCTGTCTTTAAACTGTAACATACAAGTCAAGTTAGTCCTTAAAGGCACAGTACACCTTTTTGATCATCTTACTAATACAACCGTTTTTATTATCTTACTAATATAACCTTTTTGATCATCTTACTAATATAACATTTTTGATCATCTTACTAATATAACCTTTTTTATCATCTTACTAATACATTCTTACCATCTTTTATAATCTTACTAATATAACCTTTTTTTAACATCTTACTAATACATTCTTACCATCTTTTATAATCTTACTAATATAACCTTTTTTGCAATGTTACTAATACATTCTTACCATCTTTTATAATCTTACTAATATAACCTTTTTTGCAATGTTACTAATATGCTTTTTCAATATTAGACTTAGACTTAGACTTCCTTTTTATTGTCATTCAAATTTGAACTTTACAGCACAGATAAGAACGAAATTTCGTTACATAAGCTCATGGTAGTGCAGGATAAAAAAGCAATAAGGTGCAGATATAAATAAATAAATGTATATAAATAATATATAAATATATATATAGAATAAACAAATATGTATAAATAAATAAATAGATTACTGTACAGATAAATATATTGCACTTTTTCACATGCGTCCACGTTTATGGATGTATGTTATATTGTCTTTTTTGGGGGGAGTTGAGGGGATCATTTAAATATATATATATATATATATATATATATATATATATATATATATATATATATATATATATACATGCAGTGGTGGCATCCTGTGCAGTGGTAGTATCATGTGCAGTGATAGCAGAAAGTGGAAGGCCGGAAAGAGAAGATGTGCTGTAGAGAGGTTCTTTGGTTCTTCAGTCATGGAACGTCAGAAAGAGAAGACGGGCTGGAGAGAGAGAGGTTCTTTGGTTCTTCAGTCATGGAACGTCAGAAAGAGAAGACGTGCTGGAGAGAGAGAGGTTCTTTGGTTCTTCAGTCATGGAACGTCAGAAAGAGAAGACGTGCTGGAGAGAGAGAGGTTCTTTGGTTCTTCAGTCATGGAACGTCAGAAAGAGAAGACGTGCTGGAGAGAGAGGTTCTTTGGTTGTTCAGTCATGGAACGTCAGAAAGAGAAGACGGGCTGGAGAGAGAGAGGTTCTTTGGTTCTTCAGTCATGGAACGTCAGAAAGAGAAGACGTGCTGGAGAGAGAGGTTCTTTGGTTCCTTTGATTCTCAAACACGACCAAAGACTTGGCTCTCATTACTTTCTTGTTGTCTCAGTGTGTCAATCATGGGTCAGTCCAAAGATGTCCCACATCCCAGAAGTCCTGGCACTTGGACTTTCCCCAAGGTTTAGTCCAGTCGGCTTTGAAGAATTGCCAGATGTGGACGTGGGGGTGTATTGGCCCCGAGGAACCGGGCAAGGCAAGCATTCTCCTCTCAAGAGAGCCTGGGGGCCTTCCTGTCCTGAGAGTGTGCGTCAGGTGTCGGGGCCAAAGCCAAGGTGCGCTAACTCACACGCCCACAAGGGCCACAAAAGACGAAGGTATGCAGTGTTCCTTTTAGAACAGGTATGCAGTCTTCTGCTTCTGGGCCACAAAAGACAGAGGTATGCAGTGTTCCTCTTAGAACCAGGCAGAGTCATGTCAGCTATGCCAAGACATCAAAGGTTGTATCCATCTTATGTCAGCATGTTTAGACTCTGGTAGGTCAAACCTGTCGGTACTACCGAGTACTGCTTCATGCCATGTATCCATCTTATGTCAGCATGTTTAGACTCTAGTAGGTCAAACCTGCTGGTACTACTGAGTACTGCTTCATGTCATTTATCCAGCTTATGTTAGCATGTTTAGACTCTGGTAGGTCAAACCTGTCGGTACTACCGAGTACTGCTTCATGTCATTTATCCAGCTTATGTTAGCATGTTTAGACTCTGGTAGGTCAAACCTGTCGGTACTACCGAGTACTGCTTCATGTCATTTATCCAGCTTATGTTAGCATGTTTAGACTCTGGTAGGTCAAGCCTGCTGGTACTACTGAGTACTGCTTCATGTCATTTATCCAGCTTATGTCAGTAAATGCCAGCTATGCTAAACATGTTGGACACGAAGCGTTATAATTGCTGAGGATTCAGGAAGCGGATCTTCACACACTTCCTGTTTGTCCCAGCAGAGGCCTGTGGATGATGGACTGAGCAGAAGAGCCTTCAGGGGATCTCAGGACCTTTCAGTTTTTGGTCAGAAGTCTTCTTAGCTGCCGAGTGACTCTGCTGACAATCCACACCAGGTGTTAATTAACTATTTCCTGTCAGCTGAAACACCTCCAGTGCTGGCAATTGTTCCTTCACAATAAAAGCTGCTGACAATCCACACCAGGTGTTAATGAACTATTTCCTGTCAGCTGAAACACCTCCAGTGCTGGCAATTGTTCCTTCACAATAAAAGCTGCTGACAATCCACACCAGGTGTTAATGAACTATTTCCTGTCAGCTGAAACACCTCCAGTGCTGGCAATTGTTCCTTCACAATAAAAGCTGCTGACAATCCACATCAGGTGTTAATGAACTATTTCCTGTCAGCTGAAACACCTCTAGTGCTGGCAATTGTTCCTTCACAATAAAAGCTGCTGACAATCCACACCAGGTGTTAATGAACTATTTCCTGTCAGTTGAAACACCTCCAGTGCTGGCAATTGTTCCTTCACAATAAAAGCTGCTGACAATCCACACCAGGTGTTAATGAACTATTTGAATTGTCCCGCTGAGAGGAAGAACATTTGTGCAAGGAGGTTTGCTGTCCTAATAAAAACAAGAATCTCTGCTTGGCGACTTTATTTATGCTCTTTGGGATGGAAATAGGCGTTCAAAACATTCAGTGAGAATCGGGGCAACAATTGTTAATCAAGCTCATTTAGTATTAAAAATGATGATAATACAAGATGGTGTGATGCTCCACTAAAACAATGAAATAGTTCTATTCCTATTATTCTATGACATTTATTGTATTTCATTTCAGATCTTTTTGACATTTTCTCACTGCAGCAAACTTTGCTGCTGGATGTTCCAAAATGAGGATTGCCATTTCCATGATGTAATATTTTGGTGCCAAGCTGACACTTTAATCTTCATTTGTATGCCTTTTAAAGTCATTTTACCATCAAAGTCTTCAACCACAGTAAGTCTGCATTGTTGGCGGCAGAATGTTGGGCAGCTGACGTTTGATAGAGCAGAAGTCTGGCAGAATGTGGCGTAATTAGGAAGGTTTGACTTAGCACTCCTTTGTGACGTAAGATGCCATCAAAGGCAGGACTGATGACGAATCATGAGAGCGGCAGTGAGGAGAGCAACAATGGAATGGAGGGAAAGTCAAATAC
Source organism: Entelurus aequoreus (assembly GCF_033978785.1). Taxonomy (NCBI): domain Eukaryota; kingdom Metazoa; phylum Chordata; class Actinopteri; order Syngnathiformes; family Syngnathidae; genus Entelurus; species Entelurus aequoreus. The sequence goes on along the minus strand of NC_084742.1, from coordinate 118,511 downwards.
AAAGAAGACTAAAGTCCTGATCGCTAAAATGAAGTTTGAACTGTTTTTACTACTACATCTTTATTACACACGCAAACAATGTGATCAAGAACATTTGACATCAATCAAACTAGGGATGTAGATATCTGCTCAGGACACTCCTCACTCTTTTGTCTTCACCTTCATTGTCCATTCCTTTTTGCTGACTTGATATACTCTGGACCTAGACGTTGAGTCCGTGACATACATGGCGGACAAGAACTGAGGAGTGCAGGGGAGACGTTCCTCCAGGGTCTATGTACTTTGTACTTTGTACTTCACCACTAACACCCTTCACTTTACCCGGCAGTGGGTCTTTACAGCTGACGGTGAATGACGAGGCCGGCCGTTTGTTGCAACTTTGTGACTTTATTGGTGTCTTACACACTCCCTCACCTCTCTCGCCCACTCACTCACTGACGTCACTCACCTCACATGCTGTCATATCTTAAAGGGCCCCACACACACACACACACACACACACACACACACACACACACACACACACACACACACACACACACACACACACACACACACACACACACACACACACACACACACACACACACACACACATATGCTACTCTCATAACAGCTAACAAGACATCATGGCGAAGCCAGAAGTCGAGTTTCTTAACATTCTCACTACTTTTGTTTTGTCGAGCACCAAGAAAAGAACATTTGAGTTAAATGTAAGTTGTGTCTTGGATCAAAGATCTTATCTACTTCAAGTTCAACAATGATAGTCACACACACACACTAGGTGTGGCAAAATTATTCTCTGCATTTGACCCATCACCCTTGATCACCCCCTGGGAGGTGAGGGGAGCAGTGAGCAGCAGCAGTGACCGCGCCCGGGAATACTGCCCAAAACAGCAATTAAAATCTGCTGAAACAGCTACAAAAGCAACATGCTTCGACGAAGGTAGTAAAGAGAGACACAGACTCCGATGCCACTTCAGCTCCACTTAAGGATTTTAACGGAGGCACTGCTAGCCAGGACAACACTGATAGCGTATGTGCTAGAAGACATGCAGGCTATTTCTACAGTGGAGTCACCCGCTTTCAGGCAGCTAATTAGCATGATGCCGGCGTCAAACAGCAAATGGCACGGAAAACATGTTCCAAGTACCTGGACGGTGAGTACATAAACATGGAAAGCGAGCTAAAGAAGACACTCCAAACTCTGCCTCTGCTCATCATTCAGTACTAAAGGTACACACACTCTGTCAATACTCTTTCATTCTAGACTTCTAGAGTGTTGGATTATCACAACACTCTAAATGTATAGACTACAAAGTTCACAAAAATAAAGAGGGATGCTAGTGGGCCAGGCCAATCTTTCCTTTTCTCTAAACTAAAACTGGGGAAATGTGTAGAATGTTCTGGGCTTCAGTACAGTGTTGATCTCATGAAGACATGATTTTATTTCACAATTCCTTGAGAGAGAAAAATGCCTGGTTAGGCTTTGTGTATGTAGTGTGCGCCTTCCTTGCTTTGTGTGTGTAGAGTGTGCCTTCCTTGCTTTGTGTATGTAGAGTGTGCCTTCCTTGCTTTGTGTATGTAGAGTGTGCCTTCCTTAGATGAAGCCAGCTTTACAGCTATGTTGTTATTATGCTGTTTGTTACTTATGTATGTTATGTTGCAGCTAGTTCAAATAGTTGTGTCAGTTTGTTCTGGCCTGAAACAAATCGGCCCTTTGAAACATATCTTTGTCTTTGTGTGTTGTATGTAGAGCACATTGTTTGTGTGTTGTATGTAGAGCACATTGTTTGTGTGTTGTATGTAGACCACATTGTTTGTGTGTTGTATGTAGAGCACATTGTTTGTGTGTTGTATGTAGAGCACATTGTTTGTGTGTTGTATGTAGACCACATTGTTTGTGTGTTGTATGTAGACCACATTGTTTGTGTGTTGTATGTAGGGCACATTGTTTGTGTGTTGTATGTAGAGCACATTGTTTGTGTGTTGTATGTAGACCACATTGTTTGTGTGTTGTATGTAGACCACATTGTTTGTGTGTTGTATGTAGAGCACATTGTTTGTGTGTTGTATGTAGACCACATTGTTTGTGTGTTGTATGTAGACCACATTGTTTGTGTGTTGTATGTAGAGCACATTGTTTGTGTGTTGTATGTAGACCACATTGTTTGTGTGTTGTATGTAGAGCACATTGTTTGTGTGTTGTATGTAGACCACATTGTTTGTGTGTTGTATGTAGACCACATTGTTTGTGTGTTGTATGTAGAGCACATTGTTTGTGTGTTGTATGTAGAGCACATTGTTTGTGTGTTGTATGTAGACCACATTGTTTGTGTGTTGTATGTAGAGCACATTGTTTGTGTGTTGTATGTAGACCACATTGTTTGTGTGTTGTATGTAGAGCACATTGTTTGTGTGTTGTATGTGTGAAGTGAATTGTGAAGTGAATTACATTTATATAGCGCTTTTTCTCAAGTGACTCAAAGCGCTTTACATAGTGAAACCCAATATCTAAGTTACATTCAAACCAGTGTGGGTGGCACTGGGAGCAGGTGGGTAAAGTGTCTTGCCCAAGGACACAACGGAAGTGACTAGGATGGCGGAAGCGGGGATCGAACCTGCAACCCTCAAGTTGCTGGCACGGCCGCTCTACCAACCGAGCTATACCGCCCCATGTAGAGCACATTGTTTGTGTGTTGTATGTAGACCACATTGTTTGTGTGTTGTATGTAGAGCACATTGTTTGTGTGTTGTATGTAGACCACATTGTTTGTGTGTTGTATGTAGAGCACATTGTTTGTGTGTTGTATGTAGACCACATTGTTTGTGTGTTGTATGTAGACCACATTGTTTGTGTGTTGTATGTAGACCACATTGTTTGTGTGTTGTATGTAGAGCACATTGCTTAGCAGAGTTGAGTGATGCAAATGCATGTGAAGTTGATCAACACATTGTATTATTATTATTCTCCAGTGCAATAACAGTACTGACATGAAGGCTAAAAGGGCATTAATGGGAGCTTTAAAAAAAAAAGAAAAAAAAAAAAGAAGTAACTAAATAGTTACTTTTCACAGTAACGCATTACTTTTTGGTGTAACAAAGAACATTACAAATAGCATTTTTAGAATTTTACAAATAGTATTTTTTAGAACGTTACAAATAGTATTTTTTAGAACGTTACAACTAATACTTTTAGAACGTAACAAATAGTATTTTTAGAACATTACAAATAGTACTCTTGGAACGTAACAAATAGTATTTTTAGAACGTTCCAAATAGTATTTTTAGAATGTAACAAATAGTATTTTTAGAACGTCACAAATAGTACTTTTAGAACGTTACAAATAGTACTTTTAGAACGTAACAAATGGTATTTTTAGAACGTTCCAAATAGTATTTTTAGAACGTTACAAATAGTACTTTTAGAAGGTAACAAATAGTACTTTTAGAAGGTAACAAATAGTATCCTCCTGGCAGCACTTTGTCTTAACGCTTGTCATGAATCCCAAAATGATGAATTCAGCTTTTATGACGGCAGATTCAACACCTCTACATCTTTCATTATTATTACTATTATTTGTATTACTATTATCTTTATTATTATTATTCCATTATTATTATTATTATGATTTACACTACCGTTTGGGGTCACCCAAACAATTTAGTGTAATAGCCTTCATTTCTAAGAAGAAGAATAGACTGTGGAGTTTCAGATGAAAGTTCTCTTTTTCTGGCCATTTTGAGCGTTTAATTGAGCCCACAAATGTGATGCTCCAGAAAGTCAATCTGCTCAAAGGAAGGTCAGTTTTGTAGCTTCTGTAACGAGCTAAAGTGTTTTCAGATGTGTGAACATGATTGCACAAGGGTTTTCTAATCATCAATTAGCCTTCTGAGCCAATGAGCAAACACATTGTACCATTAGAACACTGGAGTGATAGTTGCTGGAAATGGGCCTCTATACACCTATGTAGATATTGCACCAAAAAGCAGACATTTGCAGCTAGAATAGTCATTTAGCACATTACCAATGTATAGAGTGTATTTCTGTAAAGTTAAGACTAGTTTAAAGTTATCTTCATTGAAAAGTACAGTGCTTTTCCTTCAAAAATAACCACATTTACATGTGACCCCAAACTTTTGAATGGTAGTGTATGTCATTGTTACTATTATAATTACTATTATTTTATTATTATTACTATTTTTTATCACTATTATAATTATTATTTTATTGTTATTATTACCATTATTTTACTATTATCATTTTTATTTACATGACGCTCTGTCACCCATTTGCCGGAAAACACTTTCTGTGTGCACAAATTGCGCGTTTTGTGTGTGTGTCTGTGTGTGTGTGTGTGTGTGTGTGTGTGTGTGTGTGTGTGTGTGTGTGTGTGTGTGTGTGTGTGTGAGTGGGTGTGTGTGTGTGTGTGTGTGTGTGTGTGACGCAGGTGAAAGTGTAGCTCCAAAAAAGGCCTTTGCTAACAAGGTTGTTAGAGGAATCCACATAAAGGTGTTGGCCCCTCCCCTCCCCTCCCCTCCCCGCCAGGTAATCAGTATGCAGGTTTCAGGTGATCTTCAGGTGACCCCCGCTGGGCTGAGAGCAGCAGATGATTGATTCTCACACTTGATGAAGTCATCTTCTTGTTTCCTCTCAAGTCGACCTTTGACAGTGTGTGCCTTATAAGGGCGTGTGTGCCTTATAAGGGCATACAGTGTGTGCCTTATAAGGGCATACAGTGTCATAATAGATTATGAAACAAATATGTTCCCTCACTCCAACTCTGCTCAAATCATCTTTGTGATCGCCTTACGTTTATTTAGTTTCTATATATCATCATATTGATTTTATCATCATATTTAGTTTCTATATATCATCATATTGATTTTATCATCATATTTAGTTTCTATATATCATCATATTGATTTTATCATCATATTTAGTTTCTATATATCATCATATTGATTTTATCATCATATTTAGTTTCGATACATCATCATATTGATTTTATCATCATATTTATTTTCTATGTATCTTCATATTTATTTTATCATCATTTTCTATACATCATCATATTTATTTTATCATCATATTTATTTTCTATATATCTTCATATTTATTTTATTATCATATTTAGTTTCTATATATCATCATATTCATTTTCTATATATCATCATATTTATTTTATCATCATATTCATTTTCTATATATCATCATATTTATTTTATCATCATATTTATTTTCTATATATCATCATATTTATTTTATCATCATATTTAGTTTCTATATATCATCACATTTATTTTATCATCATATTTATTTTCTATATATCATCATATTTATTTTATCATCATATTTATTTTCTATATATCATCATATTTATTTTATCATCATATTTATTTTCTATATATCATCATATTTATTTTCTATATATCATCATATTTATTTTATCATCATATTTAGTTTCTATATATCATCATATTTATTTTATCATCATATTTATTTTCTATATATCATCATATTTATTTTATCATCATATTTATTTTATCCTCATATTTATTTTCTATATATCATCATATTTATTTTATCATCATATTTATTTTATCCTCATATTTATTTTCTATATATCATCATATTTATTTTATCATCATATTTATTTTCTATATATCATCATATTCATTTTATCATCATATTTATTTTCTATATATCATCATATTTATTTTATCATCATATTTATTTTCTATATATCATCATATTTATTTTCTATATATCATCATATTTATTTTATCATCATATTTATTTTATCCTCATATTTATTTTCTATATATCATCATATTTATTTTATCATCATATTTATTTTATCCTCATATTTATTTTCTATATATCATCATATTTATATATATACATATATATGTTTATATGTATGTATGTATATATACGTAAACATATATATATATATATATATATATATATATATATATATATATATATATATATATATATATATATATATATATATATACATATACTGTATATATATATATATGTATATATATATATATATATATATATATATATATATATATATATATATATATATATGTATATATATATATATATATATATATATATATATATATATATATATATATATATATATATATATATATATATATATATATATATATATATATATATATATATATATATATATAAGACATAGAAGAAGAAAGCACATGTTGAGTGTAGAAGAAGAAAAGAAGTCCTGCCTCCTCCCTGCAAAGTTGAGCCTGCCTCTTCTGGCTCCTCAGCCCCATAAAGTCCTCCCAGTCCCTATAAGTCCTCCCAGTCCATATAAAGTCCTCCCAGTCCATATAAAGTCCTCCCAGCCCCCATAAAGTCCTCCCAGTCCCTATAAAGTCCTCCCAGTGTGGTCCCAAGCAGACGGAAGTGAAGCCAATGAGAGTGGAGCTCCTCTCAAAGATTTGTCCCTACAGGGATGCTTCCATCTTGATTATTATTCTACTTCCTGTTTCTCTGTGGATTACCTGAAACCCGACTAAGGATTTGCAAAGATACTGAGAGCTATGGTGGCATACGAAGACCTGGGCAGCTTGGTGCCTATCAAGCGGACTCTGCAAGTCCTCCACCAACAGAACCAGGTCCACAAAGAGTCGGAGGTGAGTTACCACAAAGAAGAAAAGCTGGTTGGACTGCAAATGTGAGGCTGTGTCTAACACACCTTTTATTTCACTCACATTTTATTACACTCACCTTTTATTTCACTCACCTTTTATTTCACTCACCTTTTATTTCACTCACCTTTTATATCACTCACCTTTTATTTTGCTCACCTTTTATTTTGCTCACCTTTTATACCACTCACCTTTTATTTCACTCACCTCTTATATCACTCACCTTTTATTACACTCACCTTTTATTTCACTCACCTTTTATTTCACTCAGCTTTTATTTCACTCACCTCTTATATCACTCACCTTTTATTTCACTCATCTGTTTATTTAACTCACCTTTTATACCACTCACCTTTTATTTCACTCACCTCTTATATCACTCACCTTTTATTACACTCACCTTTTATTTCACTCACCTCTTATATCACTCACCTTTTATTACACTCACCTTTTATTTCACTCACCTCTTATATCACTCACCTTTTATTACACTCACCTTTTATTTCAGTCACCTCTTATACCACTCACCTTTTATTTCACTCACCTTTTATACCACTCACCTTTTATTTCACTCACCTCTTATGGGTGAGGGCCGACATCCGGGCAACTGAGCTACATACGGGTTCTTCGAGCCATAGCAACCAGACTGGCGTTGAAAACAAACCGTTGCCATTACTCTTTAACCTGTCGACCTACGCTGGTTAAACCCGTCATTCTGCCTCCAAAATGCAGAAAAACGGTGTTGTTTTTGGTTGTGCTAACCACAACTGGAAACAGGGAAAACAAAGGTTGTATTTTGTTCTGCCAAAGCGTGATAAAAGCCCACAGAGACGAGACAAATGGCTCGCAGCTTTACACCGGGAAAACCAGGAGGGTTCTCACTGGAGTCCCCCAAAGTCCCGGGTCGTGTGTTCGAATCACTTCGTTTCTGGTAAATATAAGGAACAAAAATCCGCCTTCTTAACCACAACTTGGCTATACGTCCGTGCTAATGTTGTACTTGTTGAATTTGTACCTTATAACGTTCGACAGCTGAAGTTGTTGTACAAAAATAACATGCGGTATATACTATATAGTCTATAGTATATAGTCTATAGCCTAGCTAGCTATTTTGGAAAAGCGGACAACGAGAGGATACCAAAGGCAGCGTTAAGATGGACACCACCGGGAAAACGTAAGCCAGGGCGGCCAAAGAACACCTGGCGAAGAACAGTTGAAGGGGAGCTGAAAGAGATGAAGCTTACATGGGGCGAGGCACAGAGACGAGCACAGCAGCGAGATGAATGGCGTCGAGTCGTCGAAGCCTTATTTCCCATCCGGGAAGAAGAGGATTAAGTTAAGTAAGTAATATACTATATAGTCTATAGCCTAGCTAGCTATTTTCAAAGACCGGTTTCGTTTAAATTTGCACTTAACAGTTGGGTTTTTAAAAACCAATAAAGCCTATAATTTTCATGTTGCCATTCAATACATGTAGCCCTCAAATCTCTCAATATTTTATACACTAACACTTGATCTTGTTGTTGATAACTTCCGCGTCTCTTTCTTAGTAGCGCGCAGGCTAAGCTAACTAGCAAGCTAAGCTAAGCCTGAGAAGCTTTAAAGTTCACTGAGACGAGTCTGACGCAAATAATACATTTTCGTTTTTTCACACGATATGCGAATAAGTAAAAATGCGTAAATGAAGGATTTAACGCTGACTTCCAAGCCACAACGCTCGTTAAATGCTTTTTCTGTCAATGCTGTGTTCGCTGTGAGCTGCTTTGTTTTCAACCAATTCCCGGTTGCTAGGGGATTGGTAGGCGGAAGTGACGTAGGTCCGCCCTCACCCATATCACTCACCTTTTATTTCACTCATCTGTTTATTTCACTCACCTTTTATTTCACTCACCTGTCTATTTCACTCACCTTTTATACCACTCACCTTTTATTTCACTCACCTCTTATATCACTCACCTTTTATTTCACTCATCTGTTTATTTCACTCACCTTTTATTTCACTCACCTTTTATACCACTCACCTTTTATTTCACTCACCTCTTATATCACTCACCTTTTATTACACTCACCTTTTATATCACTCACCTTTTATTTCACTCACCTTTTATACCACTCACCTTTTATATCACTCACCTTTTATTTCACTCATCTGTTTATTTCACTCACCTGTCTATTTCACTCACCTTTTATATCACTCACCTTTTATATCACTCACCTTTTATATCACTCACCTTTTATTTCACTCATCTGTTTATTTCACTCACCTTTTATTTCACTCACCTGTCTATTTCACTCACCTTTTATACCACTCACCTTTTATTTCACTCACCTTTTATTTCACTCATCTGTTTATTTCACTCATCTGTTTATTTCACTCACCTGTTTCTGTTTCCTCACCCGCCTCAGGACATTCAACCTTCTACTAATTACTTCACACACACACACACACACAGACACAGACACACACACACACACACACACACACACACACACACACACACACACACACACACACACACACACACACACACACACACACACACACACACACGCAAGCAAACACACACACGCGCATACACACACACGCAAGCAAACACACACACGCACACACACACACACTTTTGTGTATTGGCCGTCTTGTCCTAAAGATTGGTGCCAGCGGGTCAGGAAGTACCTCAGAGAGTCAAAGTCCAGAGAGTTTGAGAATAGTGTTGACATGGTCCACGTAGACCTCTTGGGTCTCACATCTTAGGTGGAAAAGGAAGCAGTTTTTGTCCCAATAATCAGAACCCGGCGGCCCAGGACTCGATGAGTTGGTGGACAGGTATTAAGCAGACTGGGTCAGTACTGTTCCAGGAACTTGTGCTTGGACTGACAGTAAAGGTGCTGAGCTGTGGAGAAGTCTGACACTTCCCAGACTTGAGGAAACAAGAACTTTGGAGGTCTGCTCTCAGCCACGCTCTGCTGGAAAAGCACATCTGGAGTTGTTAGCTCAGAGCTTGTAACACTAGCCTGGGGCACAGGACACGTGAGCACTGGCTTTTGTGTTCCCACAGACTATAGTGCGGCAGCCCCAAGGAGATGAAGGTTTTTGGGAGCTTGCAGGTCAAATTACCAGGGTTGTTTGACAAAGACCAGGACCATTGACCTTTTTGTCATGTTGGACCTGCCTGCCCCTCCCCCAGAGGGCAGGAGTTGTTCCAATATTGACTTTGGAACCCCCACGTTTAGCTAACCTGTGGTTTCATTCCTGCGGTCTGGGAGAGGGCCTGTGACGTTGTGTCTGTGACCCATGAAGCCGGTGGATGACTTCCACAGCTGTGTCCACGTGGCCTGGAGAACCATAAAAAGTTCTCTTGGTGTGTCGGGACATGCAGAGTTTTTCAGCGCCACGTTTTGCAAGAACATCTGCGGGCTGAAAGTTGTTTTTGGCATGCAGCCGAGCAACTTCTGACTCTTGTCTCGCCGGCTAAGTAGGGTCGGGGGTTGGGCGGTGGGGGATTTACCTGGCCCAGGTGTTGTTGAGCTCTCACGTGAGCCGTGTTCAACAACTTGTGTCAACTTGCAGCAGCACTGGAAACACATGGAAACACTCAAACGGGGGACGGCGGCTCCTTTTCCGTGACCGGTGGTTGGTTTTGCGTGAGCAGGCCGACACGCTGGCCAGTGTGTCTGGAAAAGGACGTTAAAGAGCAGCAGCAAGCCACAGGGAAGCGTTGATTTCCCCCCAGTGATAGACTCAAAGAAGGCTTGTTGTCACAGAGCGGGCACGGGGGGGTGGATGGATGTGGAACAGCTGAGAGGGTGTCTCCTGCATTCCTGGCATTCCTCCAGACCCCCCTTGCCTTGCAGATCAGCAGTCGAGGGAGGGTCTTATACTTTGGTGGGCTGCCTCTCTCGTGATGGAGCCAACAGCTGCAGAAGCCTTGAGCCTCCATATTCCCACTAAGCAATATTTCTGTCTGCCCTGCACCCGTTCCAGTCTGCCTGATCGTCTTCTCCTCCTGTTTCCTGGCTCCAAAGCCTGCAAAAAATGAGTCCATAAAGAGGATTTATGACTTTATTTGGGGGGTTTGAAGTCTCAAGTAAGTTTTGTGGACACTCTTTGGGGAACTTGTCGATTGTTTAGCTTGTTGCAGAGTGTTATCGCAGCTGAAGCTAATCGATGTTGTATTGCAAATGTTGATGCAAAATCAGAACAGAAGGCGTTCGAGAAGGTGGACTTAGGCAAGTCGATGTATGAGAATGTGCTGAAAGTGGACCAGTCACAGCCCTCACCACCAAAAACCAGCATCATCAGTCTCTAACTGGCCCCTAGCCCAGTTCCTGCTTAGGACTTAGCTGACTTTGTTCCTCTCTTCCCAGGAACCCAGAACCAAGCGTGTCCGTCCTCTCGGCAGGGTGTCGTCGTTAGCCAACCTCATCTCTCCGGCAAAAAATGGGGCCGTCCGGCGCTTCGGCCAAACAATCCAGGTAAGCCTGGTGACATCACTTCCATCGCAGCAACACTAACGTTGAGTAAGTCTGACCTGTTGGGCTTTCCCGCTCGCAGGCCTCCTTCCGGAGCGATGGCAAGTCGCCGGGCGTTCCCCAGAAGCCTTGCAGCAAGGCGACGGCCCCCACGCCGCCTAAAAGGAGAAACAGCACGCTGTGGTCGGAGACGCTAGACGTGCACCAGAAGGGGACCTTAACCACCAAAGAGATCAAGCGGCAGGAGGTGAGGAGTTCACTGCGGGTGAAAAATCCAGACAGCAGACTTTAAAAGCTCCCAGACAAGTTTCACGTATCCCTGCAGTATTTGCAGTGTCAATAAAAGCCTGATTGGGGCCCATTTTCCAGGCTGCGTAAGTTCACATAGAACCGAGGACAAACCCCTACTTATGTCCCACATCTTTGCCAGCTGTCAGCGGCTAGAAACTTTCAAACGCAAAGTAAGCGAGGCAAAGACGGCGGCCAGAGAGATTTTGGGCATTAGTCTGGAGTCTTAGTCAGCAGCTAATGGGTTCTTAAAACAATAATCCAAAAATTAATGTGTTCTACTTCTCATTTTCAGGCCATATTTGAGCTGTCTCGCGGAGAACAGGACCTCATTGAGGACCTCCAACTGGCACGCAAGGTTTGTACTCAAACATGTATCTTTTATCTTCAGACCTTTTCTAAGCTCGCTTGGATTGGTTGAACAATTTCCTGTCTGCCTGCAGGCGTACCACGACCCCATGCTGAAGCTCTCCATCATGTCTGAAGAGGAGCTCTCTCACATTTTTGGCGACCTGGACGCCTACATCCCCCTGCATGAGGATTTGCTGGCACAGCTCTCCAAAGCCACGGGCACAAATGGAACCGTGGGACAGATCGGTCAGATTGTAGTCGATTGGGTAAGCGACATTTCAGTGAAGCGTCAAGTGTTGAAGACAGCGGTGCTAAGAGAAGAGCTTTGTTGTGATGCAGCTACCAAGGCTGGATGCGTACAAGGAGTACTGCAGCAAACAGCTGGCAGCTAAGGCCCTCCTGGACCAGAAGAAACAGGACTGGCGCGTGCAGGACTTCCTGCAGCGCTGCCTGGAGTCGCCCTTCAGCAGGAAGTTGGATCTGTGGAGCTTCCTGGACATCCCGCGCTCCCGCCTGGTCAAGTACCCGCTGCTGCTCAAAGAGATCCTCCGACACACTCCGCCAGAGCATCCGGACACCGCCAGCTTAGAACGAGCTGTAAGGAAGACCCCTCAGGACCTTTTGAACTCTGCCAGATTGCAAGACGTGCTAACGACCCCCTTCATCCTTGGCTTCAGATCTCCATCATCCAAACTGTGCTGTCAGACATCAACATGAAGAAGGGCGAGTCGGAGTGCTTGTACTACATGGACAAGCTGGAGTACCTGGACGAGCGGCAGAAAGACCCTCGCCTCCAGCGGTGCAGAAGCCTGCTGTGTCACGGGGAGCTTCGCAACAAGAGTGGGACGGTAAGCCACAATTAGACTGGTACCAAGTACACGGTGCTCCTTCTTTGCAAGCAGGCGGGGACAATAACAACGCTCCGTATCATAGATGTGATCCACTCAGCTTCTGGACATAGCCAGAGTGGAAATTCTACAGATTCGTGCAACCACGCTAGAAAATGTTCACCGTCTTGCTAACTCGCTAACAAATACCGAAAACATACCAACGTGGGCTTGGAAGTGCTTAGTTGAGTCGTCCAATCACTGAGGAGTGTGCAAAGTGCAGTGATTAGCATACAGTAGCGACTAGTCACCATTATTCCTTACAAATGGATGAAATGTGGACCAATGGGGTGCCAGAAACCTTCAATGTGCGCTCATGACACAGCGACATGTTTATGTTTTCAATGCACTAAAAGTGCATTTATTAGAAAAAAGAATGACGGTTATGGCAAGCAAAGAAATATTTGTTGATTTGAACTATGATCCATCGAGGCTTGTGTTCTGTCCCATTACTCCATGATTCCAGTCGGTACATTCCTGGAATAATAAAACAAATGGTCGCTGCATCCCAAGTTGCCAAATGACTTTAGGTTTAACCTGGCAATAGAAAATAAAAGGGGGGGGGCAGCGATATAAAAAACTACAAAAAGGCACAAGCAGAAAAAGAGAAACAAAACCTAAACAAAACTTGACAAAGAAATTGCAAAATGGTCCCCGCATTTCTTCTACCCTGTGCTGTAAAAGTCCACCAAAGTGCTTGAAACACCACAAGTAAGTGAATAAAAGACCTTTTTTTAAGTAAATAAATATGACAGTTGAAGCAGGAAGTAGTTGTTTAAAAAAAAAAGTAAATAAGAGTGACTGCTGAAACAGGAAGTAGTTGATTTAAAAAGTATAAAAATGTGACAGTTGAAACAGGAAGTAGTTGTTTTAAAAAGTAAATAAAAGTGAAGTTGAAACAGGAAGTAGTTGTTTTAAAAAGTAAATAAATGTGAAGTTGAAACAGGAAGTAGTTGTTTTAAAAAGTAAAGAAATGTGAAGTTGAAACAGGAAGTAGTTGATTTGAAAAGTAAAGAAATGTGAAGTTGAAACAGGAAGTAGTTGTTTTAAAAAGTAAATAAATGTGAAGTTGAAACAGGAAGTAGTTGTTTTAAAAAGTAAATAAATGTGAAGTTGAAACAGGAAGTAGTTGTTTTAAAAAGTAAAGAAATGTGAAGTTGAAACAGGAAGTAGTTGTTTTAAAAAGTAAATAAATGTGAAGTTGAAACAGGAAGTAGTTTTAAAAAGTAAAGAAATGTGAAGTTGAAACAGGAAGTAGTTGTTTTAAAAAGTAAATAAATGTGAAGTTGAAAGAGGAAGAAGTAGTTTTAAAAAGTAAAGAAATGTGAAGTTGAAAGAGGAAGTAGTTGTTTTAAAAAGTAAATAAATGTGAAGTTGAAAGAGGAAGTAGTTGATTTCCAAAGCAATGTTTGCAGAAGCTGCACGTGTTCCTGTTCACCGAGCTGCTGGTTCTGACTCGCTCAGTCACCCGAAACGAGAGGCAGTGTTTCCAGGTGTACCGCCAGCCCATACCCGTGCAGGACCTGCTGGTGGACGACCTGCAGGACGGTGACGTCAGGATGGGCGGCTCCTTCAGAGGCGCCTTCAGCAACCCGGACAAAGGTGAGGCTTGAGCGAGCCTCCTCCATTAGAGCAGCGCTCACCTTTTCTTTACTTGCAGCCAAAAACATTTTCCGTGTGCGCTCCCAAGACCCGAGCCAGGTCCAGGTCCAGGCCCAGGTCCAGGCCCAGGCCCAGGCCCAGGCGCACACGCTGCAGGTCAACGACGTCTTCCACAAGCAGCGCTGGCTCAACTGTCTCCGCGCCGCCATCTCCGTCTACCGGCCCCACGCCGAGACATCATCGCCCGTGACGGACGCCCACCTGTCCTCCGCCTCGGCCGTGGAGGTCATGGAGGTCATGGAGGAGACGGACGAGAACCGTCCTCAGAGGTTGACTCGGTCGGCGCCTTGCGGCCCCTCGTCTCCGAGTCCTGCACCTTCCTCCTCGTCATCGCCAACGCCTCACAAAAGCAAAAAGAAGTCTCTTTATTCTTTAGGGAAGAGAAAAGAGACGATGGTGTGACGCCAACACAAACTCTGACACTCCTATTTATTCTTTACTGTTACACTCCTCTGTGGCAGCCAACATGACACACTGTATGCCGACAACACATTTATGTCCACAACACCTGTACGCCGACAACACATTTATGTCCACAACACCTGTACGCCGACAACACATTTATGTCCACAACACCTGTACGCCGACAACACATTTATGTCCACAACACCTGTATGCCGACAACACATTTATGTCCATCACACCTGTACGCTGACAAGACACTTATGTCCACAACACCTTTACGTCGACAACACATTTATGTCCACAACACCTTTACGTCGACAACACATTTATGTCCACCACACCTGTACGCTGACAACACATTTATGTCCACAACACCTGTACGCCGACAACACATTTATGTCCACAACACCTGTACGCCGACAACACATTTATGTCCACAACACCTTTACGTCGACAACACATTTATGTCCACAACACCTTTACGTCGACAACACATTTATGTCCACAACACCTTTACGTCGACAACACCTGTACGCCGACAACACATTTACGCCGACAACACATTTACGCCGACAACACCTTTATGTCCACAACTTGTACATGTCCACAGCCCGTTTATGTCGACTACACATTTATGTTGACAACTTGTAGATGTCCACAGCCCATTTATGTCGACTACACGTTGATGTCGACAACACAAAAATGCAGATAACACGTTTTTTGGCGACAACGTACAGTATGTACAGTATTTATTCCGATAACCCATTTATGTTGACAACCCGTGAATGTTGACAACACGTACAATATATGGCAACAACATGTTTATGGTGACAACCTGTTTCTGTTGACGACCTGTATATGCTGACAACCCGTATATGTCGACAACCCGTTTAGGTCAACAACCCGTTTAGGTAAACAACCAGTTTATGGCGACAACTTGTTAATGTTGACAACCTGTATATGTCGACAACGCGCATATACACCAATCAACTTCTGCTCACTATACTCAAAACTTCCTGCTTCACTCGACATCACCACACATGGTCAACCGCTTCTGCTGACATGAAAGTGACAGGTCATGTCCGTCTGAAATAGTTCCGTTTATGTTGACAGGCCGTGTCTTCCTCTAGTACCTTGTCAACATACACGATAAGTTTATGTTGACATACACAGATGACCGCTCATGTCGATCAGTCGGTCCGTTTATGTTGACATGTGTATTGTTGTAACAGCGACTAGTCTCATTCCAAAGCTCTAAAATGTACTCATGGTGATTTCCTGTTCAGCTTCAAAATAAAAGCATGGCAGTTTTAAGGTACAAACCCCGTTTCCATATGAGTTGGGAAATGGTGTTAGATGTAAATATAAACAGAATACAATGATTTGCAAATCCTTTTCAAGCCATATTCAGTTGAATATGCTACAAAGACAACATATTTCATGTTCAAACTCATAAACTTTAGAATTTCATGGCTGCAACACGTGCCAAAGTAGTTGGGAAAGGGCATGTTCACCACTGTGTTACATGGCCTTTCCTTTTAACAACACTCAGTAAAGGTTTGGGAAGTGAGGAGACACATTTTTGAAGTGGAATTCTTTCCCATTCTTGCTTGATGTACAGCTTAAGTTGTTCAACAGTCCGGGGGTCTCCCTTCTCACATTGCAGGTGCCACACATTTTCAATGTCTGGACTACAGGCAGGCCAGTCTAGTACCCGCACTCTTTTACTATGAAGCCACGTTGATGTAACACGTGGCTTGGCATTGTCTTGCTGAAATAAGCAGGGAAAAAGACGGCGCTTGGATGGCAACATGTGTTGTTCCAAAAGCTGTATGTACCTTTCAGCATTAATGGTGCCTTCACAGATGTGTAAGTTACCCATGTCTTGGCCACTAATACACCCCCATACCATCACACACTAATACACCCCCATACCATCACACACTAATACACCCCCATACCATCACACATGCTGCCTTTTACACTTTGCATCGATAACAGTCTGGATGGTTCGCTTCCCATTTGGTCCGGATGACACAATGTCGAATATTTCCAGAAACAATTTGAAATGTGGACTCGTCAGACCACAGAACACTTTTCCACTTTGCATGAGTCCATCTTAGATGATCTCGGGCCCAGAGAAGCCGACAGCGTTTCTGGGTGTTGTTGATAAATGGCTTTGGCTTTGCATAGTAGAGCTTTAACTTGCACTTACAGATGTAGCGACCAACTGTAGTTACTGACAGTGGTTTTCTGAAGTGTTCCTGAGCCCATGTGGTGATATCCTTTACACACTGATGTGGCTTGTTGATGCAGTACAGCCTGAGGGATGGAAGGTCACGGGCTTAGCTGCTTACCTGCAGTGATTTCTCCACATTCTCTGAACCCTTTGATGATATTACGGAGCGTAGATGGTGAAATCCCTACATTCCTTGCAATAGCTGCTTGAGAAAGGTTGTTCTTAAACTGTTCAACAATTTGCTCAGGCATTTGTTGACAAAGTGGTGACCCTCGCCCCATCCTTGTTTGTGAATGACTGAGCATTTCATGGAATCTACTTTTATACCCAATCATGGCACCCACCTGTTCCCAATTAGCCTGTTCACCTGTGGGATGTTCCAAATAAGTGTTTGATGAGCATTCCTCAACTTTATCAGTATTTATTGCCACCTTTCACAACTTCTTTGTCACGTGTTGCTGCCATCAAATTATAAAGTTAATGATTATTTGCAAAAAAATAAAAAATGTTATCAGTTTGAACATGAAATATGTTGTCTTTGTAGCATATTCAACTGAATATGGCTTGAAAATGATTTGCAAATCATTGTATTCCGTTTATATTTACATCTAACACCATTTCCCAACTCATATGGAAACGGGGTTAGTAGATTGCATCATAGCAACTAACAAAATGCAACAACAATTGACTTGTTATTTAGTTTGTTAGCCACCGACAAAAAAGATTTGAGCAAGAAGTTGAATTGTAAGAAAATGAGTTCTGTTAGACTTTGTAAGAAAACTCAATCATGAGAATAAAACTCCAAAGACGGCCATTTTCTTCAGGACTAAATCACAGAGAGTGCAAGACATGCTAGTTCTGCTTGCGGTTATGTCGACAACAGCTTATGTTGACGTCAGTTAGCCGGGCCCATGTGTCGACCTAAACGGGTTCCACTGTAACACACATCCTGCATCATTGACTTATACATACAGTATGTGTACAGTATACGTACAGCAGGTGTACAGTATACATACAGTATGTGTACAGTATACATACAGTATGTGTACAGTATACGTACAGCAGGTGTACAGTATACATACAGTATGTGTACAGTATACATACAGTATGTGTACAGTATACATACTGTATGTACAGTATACTGTACATACAGTATGTGTACAGTATACGTACAGCAGGTGTACAGTATACATACAGTATGTGTACAGTACACATACTGTATGTACAGTATACTGTACATACAGTATGTGTACAGTATGCAAAGAGTATATACAGGAGAAGTTGGGAACCCTGCCATAGAAAAAGGGATGCATAAAACTTGAAAGAACAATCTGGTGTTCGAAGTCTTTTAAACTTTGTTTACTATTAATATTTAAGCTTTTTTTTTTTACTGCAGAAGAAGTAGTTTTACACTTTTATACTTTACATGTGTGGTTTTTTAGCTTTAGTACAAGGAGCAATGTTTATCTTGCACATGTTTTAATGTAAGACACATTCTTCTTCTTTGACAAGGTGCCATACAAGAGTGCTCTTATTTTGATACCTTCTTTGACAAGGTGCCATACAAGAGTGCTCTTATTTTGATACCTTCTTTGACAAGGTGCCATACAAGAGTGCTCTTATTTTGATACATTCTTTGACAAGGTGCCATACAAGAGTGCTCTTATTTTGATACATTCTTTGACAAGGTGCCATACAAGAGTGCTCTTATTTTGATACATTCTTTGACAAAGTGCCATACAAGAGTGCTCTTATTTTGATACATTCTTTGACAAGGTGCCATACAAGAGTGCTCTTATTTTGATACATTCTTTGACAAGGTGCCATACAAGAGTGCTCTTATTTTGATACATTCCTCCAACAACCACACGCTCCTTCTTGGTTTGGTTTGTTTGAAATACAAACATAGTCCTTGCTTTGGAATCCCAAATACTTTTTATTACTGAGCCAACTTTTCTAAGGGGACCATGAACTTCCGGCTGTAGCAAGAGGAACTTCTGGTTGTAGCAAGAGGAACTTCTGGTTGTAGCAAGAGGAACTTCTGGTTGTAGCAAGAGGAACTTCTGGTTGTAGCAAGAGGAACTTCTGGTTGTAGCAAGAGGAACTTCTGGCTGTAGCAAGAGGAACTTCTGGTTGTAGCAAGAGGAACTTCTGGTTGTAGCAAGAGGAACTTCTGGTTGTAGCAAGAGGAACTTCTGGTTGTAGCAAGAGGAACTTCTGGTTGTAGCAAGAGGAACTTCTGGTTGTAGCAAGAGGAACTTCTGGTTGTAGCAAGAGGAACTTCTGGTTGTAGCAAGAGGAACTTCTGGTTGTAGCAAGAGGAACTTCTGGTTGTAGCAAGAGGAACTTCTGGTTGTAGCAAGAGGAACTTCTGGTTGTAGCAAGAGGAACTTCTGGTTGTAGCAAGAGGAACTTCCGGCTGTAGCAAGAGGAACTTCTGGTTGTAGCAAGAGGAACTTCCGGCTGTAGCAAGAGGAACTTCTGGTTGTAGCAAGAGGAACTTCTGGTTGTAGCAAGAGGAACTTCTGGTTGTAGCAAGAGGAACTTCCGGCTGTAGCAAGAGGAACTTCTGGTTGTAGCAAGAGGAACTTCCGGCTGTAGCAAGAGGAACTTCTGGTTGTAGCAAGAGGAACTTCTGGTTGTAGCAAGAGGAACTTCTGGTTGTAGCAAGAGGAACTTCTGGTTGTAGCAAGAGGAACTTCTGGTTGTAGCAAGAGGAACTTCTGGTTGTAGCAAGAGGAACTTCTGGTTGTAGCAAGAGGAACTTCTGGTTGTAGCAAGAGGAACTTCTGGTTGTAGCGTATCTTGCATAGGGTTGAAGTTGCAGACACTTTAGTGCTTGATGATGGATGAAAAGAAGATGGAGAAGAGAAAGTTGAGTAAAGGGTTTTAGAAAAGTCAAAGCAAAGGATTGTTGGAAGAGAAAAAAGTATGTGGCAAAGAATGTGACTGTACGTTTACGTCAATAGTGGAGTGGAAACAAGAATGTGACTGTACGTTTACGTGAAGAGTGGAAACAAGAATGTGACTGTACGTTTACGTCAATAGTGGAAAAAAGAATGTGACTGTACGTTTACGTGAAGAGTGGAAACAAGAATGTGACTACGTTTACGTGAAGAGTGGAAACAAGAATGTGACTGTACGTTTACGTCAATAGTGGAGTGGAAACAAGAATGTGACTGTACGTTTACGTCAATAGTGGAAAAAAGAATGGGACTGTACGTTTACGTGAAGAGTTGAAACAAGAATGTGACTGTACGTTTACGTCAATAGTGGAGTGGAAACAAGAATGTGACTGTACGTTTACGTCAATAGTGGAAAAAAGTATGTGACTGTACGTTTATGTGAAGAGTGGAAACAAGAATGTGACTGTACGTTTACGTCAATAGTGGAAACAAGAATAAGACTACGTTTACGTGAAGTGTGGAAACAAGAATGTGACTGTACGTTTACGTCAATAGTGGAAACAAGAATAAGACTACGTTTACGTGAAGTGTGGAAACAAGAATGTGACTGTACGTTTACGTCAATAGTGGAAACAAGAATAAGACTACGTTTACGTGAAGTGTGGAAACAAGAATAAGACTACGTTTACGTGAAGAGTGGAAACAAGAATGTGACTGTACGTTTACGTCAATAGTGGAAACAAGAATAAGACTACGTTTACGTGAAGTGTGGAAACAAGAATAAGACTACGTTTACGTGAAGAGTGGAAACAAGAATGTGACTGTACGTTTACGTGAAGAGTGGAAACAAGAATGTGACTACGTTTACGTGAAGAGTGGAAACAAGAATGTGACTGTACGTTTACGTCAATAGTGGAGTGGAAACAAGAATGTGACTGTACGTTTACGTCAATAGTGGAAAAAAGAATGGGACTGTACGTTTACGTGAAGAGTTGAAACAAGAATGTGACTGTACGTTTACGTCAATAGTGGAGTGGAAACAAGAATGTGACTGTACGTTTACGTCAATAGTGGAAAAAAGTATGTGACTGTACGTTTATGTGAAGAGTGGAAACAAGAATGTGACTGTACGTTTACGTGAAGAGTGGAAACAAGAATGTGACTGTACGTTTACGTCAATAGTGGAAACAAGAATAAGACTACGTTTACGTGAAGTGTGGAAACAAGAATGTGACTGTACGTTTACGTCAATAGTGGAAACAAGAATAAGACTACGTTTACGTGAAGTGTGGAAACAAGAATGTGACTGTACGTTTACGTCAATAGTGGAAACAAGAATAAGACTACGTTTACGTGAAGTGTGGAAACAAGAATAAGACTACGTTTACGTGAAGTGTGGAAACAAGAATAAGACTACGTTTACGTGAAGAGTGGAAACAAGAATGTGACTGTACGTTTACGTCAATAGTGGAAACAAGAATAAGACTACGTTTACGTGAAGTGTGGAAACAAGAATAAGACTACGTTTACGTGAAGAGTGGAAACAAGAATGTGACTGTACGTTTACGTGAAGAGTGGAAACAAGAATGTGACTGTACGTTTACGTGAAGTGTGGAAACAAGAATAAGACTACGTTTACGTGAAGAGTGGAAACAAGAAGGGTGTACTTTCCATCATCCATCCATCCATTTTCTACCAGTTGTCCCATCAACTTGACTTGAGTGAAAATAATAAAGATGTGCAGAAGTTTTGCATCTGAAACTCACGTCTTCTGTTTTCATTTCACTGACTGAACTACTGTAAGTCTTTTTCTCACAGCTACTGAATAACAAACACATTGTGCAACACCCGGCTGCACAATCAACACATTTTCACATGTGTAGCGAAGCCTTTTTGCCTTAAGAAGGGGAGTTGAAGGTGTTTTCTTCTTCTTGTGAAGGTTAGTTGAAGGTGTTTTCTTCTTGTTGTGAAGGTTAGTTGAAGGTGTTTTCTTCTTGTTGTTGTGAAGGTTAGTTGAAGGTGTTTTCTTCTTGTTGTTGTGAAGGTTAGTTGAAGGTGTTTTCTTCTTGTTGTTGTGAAGGTTAGTTGAAGGTGTTTTCTTGTTGTTGTGAAGGTTAGTTGAAGGTGTTTTCTTCTTGTTGTTGTGAAGGTTAGTTGAAGGTGTTTTCTTCTTGTTGTGAAGGTTAGTTGAAGGTGTTTTCTTCTTGTTGTGAAGGTTAGTTGAAGGTGTTTTCTTCTTGTTGTGAAGGTTAGTTGAAGGTGTTTTCTTCTTGTTGTGAAGGTTAGTTGAAGGTGTTTTCTTGTTGTGAAGGTTAGTTGAAGGTGTTTTCTTCTTGTTGTGAAGGTTAGTTGAAGGTGTTTTCTGCTTGTTGTTGTGAAGGTTAGTTGAAGGTGTTTTCTTCTTGTTGTTGTGAAGGTTAGTTGAAGGTGTTTTCTTCTTGTTGTGAAGGTTAGTTGAAGGTGTTTTCTTCTTGTTGTGAAGGTTAGTTGAAGGTGTTTTCTTCTTGTTGTTGTGAAGGTTAGTTGAAGGTGTTTTCTTCTTGTTGTTGTGAAGGTTAGTTGAAGGTGTTTTCTTCTTGTTGTGAAGGTTAGTTGAAGGTGTTTTCTTCTTGTTGTGAAGGTTAGTTGGAGGTATTTTCTTCTTGTTGTGAAGGTTAGTTGAAGGTGTTTTCTTCTTGTTGTTGTGAAGGTTAGTTGAAAGTGTTTTCTTCTTGTTGTTGTGAAGGTTAGTTGAAGGTGTTTTCTTCTTGTTGTGAAGGTTAGTTGAAGGTGTTTTCTTCTTGTTGTTGTGAAGGTTAGTTGAAGGTGTTTTCTTCTTGTTGTGAAGGTTAGTTGAAGGTGTTTTCTTCTTGTTGTGAAGGTTAGTTGAAGGTGTTTTCTTCTTGTTGTGAAGGTTAGTTGAAGGTGTTTTCTTCTTGTTGTTGTGAAGGTTAGTTGAAGGTGTTTTCTTCTTGTTGTGAAGGTTAGTTGAAGGTGTTTTCTTCTTGTTGTGAAGGTTAGTTGAAGGTGTTTTCTTCTTGTTGTGAAGGTTAGTTGAAGGTGTTTTCTTCTTGTTGTGAAGGTTAGTTGAAGGTGTTTTCTTCTTGTTGTTGTGAAGGTTAGTTGAAGGTGTTTTCAGAATCAGAATAGTTTTTATTGCCATTGTTTGAGAAAGGGTTGACAAACTAGGAATTGTACTTGGTGCAAAGGTGCAACATAAAAGACATATAACACAGAATAGGTAATAACATGATCTGTAACTGAACTATCAGATCTTGTTATTGTTCATGTGTCTGATGGCCGAGGGGAAAAAAGTGTTCAGGTGGAGGGAGGTGTGGGTCTGGATGGAGCGTAATCTCCTGCCTGGATGGAGCGTAGTCTCCTACCTGGATGGAGCGTAGTCTCCTGCCTGGATGGAGCGTAGTCTCCTGCCTGGATGGAGCGTAGTCTCCTACCTGGATGGAGCGTAATCTCCTGCCTGGATGGAGCGTAGTCTCCTGCCTGGATGGAGCGTAGTCTCCTGCCTGGATGGAGCGTAGTCTCCTGCCTGGATGGAGCGTAGTCTCCGGCCTGGATGGAGCGTAGTCTCCTGCCTGGATGGAGCGTAGTCTCCTACCTGGATGGAGCGTAGTCTCCTGCCTGGATGGAGCGTAGTCTCCTGCCTGGATGGAGCGTAGTCTCCTGCCTGGATGGAGCGTAGTCTCCGGCCTGGATGGAGCGTAGTCTCCTGCCTGGATGGAGCGTAGTCCCCTACCTGGATGGAGCGTAGTCTCCTGCCTGGATGGAGCGTAGTCTCCTACCTGGATGGAGCGTAGTCTCCTGCCTGGATGGAGCGTAGTCTCCGGCCTGGATGGAGCGTAGTCTCCTACCTGGATGGAGCGTAGTCCCCTACCTGGATGGAGCGTAGTCTCCTGCCTGGATGGAGCGTAGTCTCCTACCTGGATGGAGCGTAGTCTCCTGCCTGGATGGAGCGTAGTCTCCTGCCTGGATGGAGCGTAGTCTCCTACCTGGATGGAGCGTAGTCTCCTGCCTGGATGGAGCGTAGTCTCCTGCCTGGATGGAGCGTAGTCTCCTGCCTGGATGGAGCGTAGTCTCCTACCTGGATGGAGCGTAGTCTCCTACCTGGATGGAGCGTAGTCTCCTGCCTGGATGGAGCGTAGTCTCCGGCCTGGATGGAGCGTAGTCTCCTGCCTGGATGGAGCGTAGTCTCCTGCCTGGATGGAGCGTAGTCTTCTGCCTGGATGGAGCGTAGTCTCCTACCTGGATGGAGCGTAGTCTCCTACCTGGATGGAGCGTAGTCTCCTACCTGGATGGAGCGTAGTCTCCTGCCTGGATGGAGCGTAGTCTCCTCCCTGGATGGAGCGTAGTCTCCTGCCTGGATGGAGCGTAGTCTCCTGCCTGGATGGAGCGTAGTCTCCTACCTGGATGGAGCGTAGTCTCCTGCCTGGATGGAGCGTAGTCTCCTCCCTGGATGGAGCGTAGTCTCCTGCCTGGATGGAGCGTAGTCTCCTGCCTGGATGGAGCGTAATCTCCTGCCTGGATGGAGCGTAGTCTCCTGCCTGGATGGAGCGTAGTCTCCTGCCTGGATGGAGCGTAGTCTCCTGCCTGGATGGAGCGTAGTCTCCGGCCTGGATGGAGCGTAGTCTCCTGCCTGGATGGAGCGTAGTCCCCTACCTGGATGGAGCGTAGTCTCCTGCCTGGATGGAGCGTAGTCTCCTGCCTGGATGGAGCGTAGTCTCCTGCCTGGATGGAGCGTAGTCTCCGGCCTGGATGGAGCGTAGTCTCCTGCCTGGATGGAGCGTAGTCCCCTACCTGGATGGAGCGTAGTCTCCTGCCTGGATGGAGCGTAGTCTCCTACCTGGATGGAGCGTAGTCTCCTGCCTGGATGGAGCGTAGTCTCCGGCCTGGATGGAGCGTAGTCTCCTACCTGGATGGAGCGTAGTCCCCTACCTGGATGGAGCGTAGTCTCCTGCCTGGATGGAGCGTAGTCTCCTACCTGGATGGAGCGTAGTCTCCTGCCTGGATGGAGCGTAGTCTCCTGCCTGGATGGAGCGTAGTCTCCTACCTGGATGGAGCGTAGTCTCCTGCCTGGATGGAGCGTAGTCTCCTGCCTGGATGGAGCGTAGTCTCCTGCCTGGATGGAGCGTAGTCTCCTACCTGGATGGAGCGTAGTCTCCTACCTGGATGGAGCGTAGTCTCCTGCCTGGATGGAGCGTAGTCTCCGGCCTGGATGGAGCGTAGTCTCCTGCCTGGATGGAGCGTAGTCTCCTGCCTGGATGGAGCGTAGTCTTCTGCCTGGATGGAGCGTAGTCTCCTACCTGGATGGAGCGTAGTCTCCTACCTGGATGGAGCGTAGTCTCCTACCTGGATGGAGCGTAGTCTCCTGCCTGGATGGAGCGTAGTCTCCTCCCTGGATGGAGCGTAGTCTCCTGCCTGGATGGAGCGTAGTCTCCTGCCTGGATGGAGCGTAGTCTCCTACCTGGATGGAGCGTAGTCTCCTGCCTGGATGGAGCGTAGTCTCCTCCCTGGATGGAGCGTAGTCTCCTGCCTGGATGGAGCGTAGTCTCCTGCCTGGATGGAGCGTAGTCTCCTGCCTGGATGGAGCGTAGTCTCCTACCTGGATGGAGCGTAGTCTCCTGCCTGGATGGAGCGTAGTCTCCTGCCTGGATGGAGCGTAGTCTCCTACCTGGATGGAGCGTAGTCTCCTGCCTGGATGGAGCGTAGTCTCCTGCCTGGATGGAGCGTAGTCTCCTACCTGGATGGAGCGTAGTCTCCTGCCTGGATGGAGCGTAGTCTCCTCCCTGGATGGAGCGTAGTCTCCTGCCTGGATGGAGCGTAGTCTCCTGCCTGGATGGAGCGTAGTCTCCTACCTGGATGGAGCGTAGTCTCCTGCCTGGATGGAGCGTAGTCTCCTCCCTGGATGGAGCGTAGTCTCCTGCCTGGATGGAGCGTAGTCTCCTGCCTGGATGGAGCGTAGTCTCCTGCCTGGATGGAGCGTAGTCTCCTACCTGGATGGAGCGTAGTCTCCTGCCTGGATGGAGCGTAGTCTCCTGCCTGGATGGAGCGTAGTCTCCTACCTGGATGGAGCGTAGTCTCCTGCCTGGATGGAGCGTAGTCTCCTGCCTGGATGGAGCGTAGTCTCCTGCCTGGATGGAGCGTAGTCTCCTACCTGGATGGAGCGTAGTCTCCTGCCTGGATGGAGCGTAGTCTCCTGCCTGGATGGAGCGTAGTCTCCTGCCTGGATGGAGCGTAGTCTCCTACCTGGATGGAGCGTAGTCTCCTGCCTGGATGGAGCGTAGTCTCCTGCCTGGATGGAGCGTAGTCTCCTACCTGGATGGAGCGTAGTCTTCTGCCTGGATGGAGCGTAGTCTCCTGCCTGGATGGAGCGTAGTCTCCTGCCTGGATGGAGCGTAGTCTCCTGCCTGAAAGGGAGAGGGGAGAATAGTGTGTGTCCAGGGTGAGAAGAGTCAGCTATGATCCGACCCACATGCCTCCTGGTCCTGGAGGAGAACAGGTCCTGGAGGGATGGGAGCTTGCAGCCAATCACCTTCTCAGCAGCACGTACCATGCACTGCAGTCCATGCTTATCCTGGACTGTGGCGCCGGGGAACCGCACGGTGATGGAGGAGGTGAGGATGGACTCCATGATGGCTGGGTAAAACTGCACCAGCATCTCGGTCGGCACCTTCAGTTTCCTCAGCTGCCGCAGGAAGTACATCCTCTGCTGGGCCTTCTTGATGAGGGAGCTGATGGTCGGCTCACACTTGAGGTCCTGGGTGATGGTGATGGTCATGGGTAATGGTGATGGGTGATGGGTGATGGTCCTGGGTGATGGTCCTGGGTGATGGTGGTGCCCAAGCAACGGAAGGAATGTGTGTGTGTGTGTGTGTGTGTGTGTGTGTGTGTGTGTGTGTGTGTGTGTGTGTGTGTGTGTGTGTGTGTGTGTGTGTGTGTGTGTGTGTGTGTGTGTGTGTGTGTGTGTGTGTGTGTGTGTGTGTGTGTTTAGTACAATTGTATTTCTTTTTTGAGTGTTTTGGCTCATGCAAATGAAAACAGCATGAACATAATATGAGCATTTAATGGTGACAGCATGAACATAATATGAGCATTTAATGGTGACAGCATGAACATATGTTAAATATGAACATTTAATGGTGGCAGCAAACATATATTAAATATGAACATTTATTGGTGACAGCATGAACATATATTAAATATGAGCATTTAATGGTGACAGCATGAACATATATTAAATATGAGCATTTAATGGTGACAGCATGAACATATATTAAATATGAACATTTAATGGTGACAGCATGAACATATATTAAATATGAACATTTAATGGTGGCAGCAAACATATATTAAATATGAACATT
Source organism: Entelurus aequoreus (assembly GCF_033978785.1). NCBI lineage: Eukaryota > Metazoa > Chordata > Actinopteri > Syngnathiformes > Syngnathidae > Entelurus > Entelurus aequoreus. The sequence goes on along the minus strand of NC_084742.1, from coordinate 91,249 downwards.
TATTGGTGACAGCATGAACATATATTAAATATGAGCATTTAATGGTGACAGCATGAACATATATTAAATATGAACATTTAATGGTGACAGCATGAACATATATTAAATATGAGCATTTAATGGTGACAGCATGAACATATATTAAATATGAACATTTAATGGTGACAGCATGAACATATATTAAATATGAACATTTAATGGTGGCAGCATGAACATATATTAAATATGAGCATTTAATGGTGATAGCATGAACATATATTAAATATGAGCATTTAATGGTGACAGCATGAACATATATTAAATATGAGCATTTAATGGTGACAGCATGAACATATATTAAATATGAGCATTTAATGATGACTGCATGAACATATATTAAATATGAGCATTTAATGGTGACAGCATGAACATATATTAAATATGAACATTTAATGGTGACAGCATGAACATATATTAAATATGAACATTTAATGGTGGCAGCAAACATATTAAATATGAGCATTTAATGGTGACAGCATGAACATATATTAAATATGAGCATTTAATGGTGACAGCATGAACATATATTAAATATGAGCATTTAATGGTGACAGCATGAACATATATTAAATATGAGCATTTAATGGTGACAGCATGAACATATATTAAATATGAGCATTTAATGGTGACAGCATGAACATATATTAAATATGAACATTTAATGGTGACAGCATGAACATATATTAAATATGAGCATTTAATGGTGACAGCATGAACATATATTAAATATGAACATTTAATGGTGACAGCATGAACATATATTAAATATGAGCATTTAATGGTGACAGCATGAACATATATTAAATATGAACATTTAATGGTGACAGCATGAACATATATTAAATATGAGCATTTAATGGTGACAGCATGAACATATATTAAATATGAGCATTTAATGGTGACAGCATGAACATATATTAAATATGAACATTTAATGGTGACAGCATGAACATATATTAAATATGAACATTTATTGGTGACAGCATGAACATATATTAAATATGAGCATTTAATGGTGACAGCATGAACATATATTAAATATGAGCATTTAATGGTGACAGCATGACCATATATTAAATATGAGCATTTAATGGTGACAGCATGAACATATATTAAAAATGAGCATTTAATGGTGACAGCATGAACATATATTAAATATGAGCATTTAATGGTGACAGCATGAACATATATTAAATATGAGCATTTAATGGTGACAGCATGAACATATATTAAATATGAGCATTTAATGGTGACAGCATGAACATATATTAAATATGAACATTTAATGGTGACAGCATGAACATGTATTAAATATGAGCATTTAATGGTGACAGCATGAACATATATTAAATATGAGCATTTAATGGTGACAGCATGAACATATATTAAATATGAACATTTAATGGTGACAGCATGAACATATATTAAATATGAACATTTATTGGTGACAGCATGAATATATATTAAATATGAGCATTTAATTGTGACAGCATGAACATATATTAAATATGAGCATTTAATGGTGACAGCATGAACATATATTAAATATGAACATTTATTGGTGACAGCATGAACATATATTAAATATGAACATTTAATGGTGACAGCATGAACATATATTAAATATGAGCATTTAATGGTGACAGCATGAACATATATTAAATATGAACATTTAATGGTGACAGCATGAACATATATTAAATATGAACATTTAATGGTGGCAGCATGAACATATATTAAATATGAGCATTTAATGGTGATAGCATGAACATATATTAAATATGAGCATTTAATGGTGACAGCATGAACATATATTAAATATGAGCATTTAATGGTGACAGCATGAACATATATTAAATATGAGCATTTAATGATGACTGCATGAACATATATTAAATATGAGCATTTAATGGTGACAGCATGAACATATATTAAATATGAACATTTAATGGTGACAGCATGAACATATATTAAATATGAACATTTAATGGTGGCAGCAAACATATTAAATATGAGCATTTAATGGTGACAGCATGAACATATATTAAATATGAGCATTTAATGGTGACAGCATGAACATATATTAAATATGAGCATTTAATGGTGACAGCATGAACATATATTAAATATGAGCATTTAATGGTGACAGCATGAACATATATTAAATATGAGCATTTAATGCTGACAGCATGAACATATATTAAATATGAACATTTAATGGTGACAGCATGAACATATATTAAATATGAGCATTTAATGGTGACAGCATGAACATATATTAAATATGAACATTTAATGGTGACAGCATGAACATATATTAAATATGAGCATTTAATGGTGACAGCATGAACATATATTAAATATGAACATTTAATGGTGACAGCATGAACATATATTAAATATGAGCATTTAATGGTGACAGCATGAACATATATTACATATGAGCATTTAATGGTGACAGCATGAACATATATTAAATATGAACATTTAATGGTGACAGCATGAACATATATTAAATATGAACATTTATTGGTGACAGCATGAACATATATTAAATATGAGCATTTAATGGTGACAGCATGAACATATATTAAATATGAGCATTTAATTGTGACAGCATGAACATATATTAAATATGAGCATTTAATGGTGACAGCATGAACATATATTAAATATGAACATTTATTGGTGACAGCATGAACATATATTAAAAATGAGCATTTAATGGTGACAGCATGAACATATATTAAATATGAGCATTTAATGGTGACAGCATGAACATATATTAAATATGAGCATTTAATGGTGACAGCATGAACATATATTAAATATGAGCATTTAATGGTGACAGCATGAACATATATTAAATATGAACATTTAATGGTGACAGCATGAACATGTATTAAATATGAGCATTTAATGGTGACAGCATGAACATATATTAAAAATGAGCATTTAATGGTGACAGCATGAACATATATTAAATATGAACATTTAATGGTGACAGCATGAACATATATTAAATATGAACATTTATTGGTGACAGCATGAATATATATTAAATATGAGCATTTAATTGTGACAGCATGAACATATATTAAATATGAGCATTTAATGGTGACAGCATGAACATATATTAAATATGAACATTTATTGGTGACAGCATGAACATATATTAAAAATGAGCATTTAATGGTGACAGCATGAACATATATTAAATATGAGCATTTAATGGTGACAGCATGAACATATATTAAATATGAACATTTAATGGTGACAGCAAACATATTAAATATGAGCATTTAATGGTGACAGCATGAACATATATTAAATATGAACATTTATTGGTGACAGCATGAACATATATTAAATATGAACATTTATTGGTGACAGCATGAACATATATTAAATATGAGCATTTAGTGGTGACAGCATGAACATATATTAAATATGAGCATTTAATGGTGACAGCATGAACATATATTAAATATGAACATTTAATGGTGACAGCAAACATATATTAAATATGAGCATTTATTGGTGACAGCATGAACATATATTAAATATGAGCATTTATTGGTGACAGCATGAACATATATTAAATAGGAGCATTTAATGGTGGCAGCATGAACATATATTAAATATGAACATTTATTGGTGACAGCAAACATATATTAAATATGAACATTTAATGGTGACAGCATGAACATATATTACATATGAACATTTAATGGTGACAGCATGAACATATATTAAATATGAACATTTAATGGTGACAGCATGAACATATATTAAATATGAACATTTATTGGTGACAGCATGAACATATATTAAATATGAGCATTTAATTGTGACAGCATGAACATATATTAAATATGAGCATTTAATGGTGACAGCATGAACATATATTAAATATGAACATTTATTGGTGACAGCATGAACATATATTAAATATGAACATTTATTGGTGACAGCATGAACATATATTAAATATGAGCATTTAATGGTGATAGCATGAACATATATTAAATATGAGCATTTAATGGTGACAGCATGAACATATATTAAATATGAGCATTTAATGGTGACAGCATGAACATATATTAAATATGAGCATTTAATGATGACTGCATGAACATATATTAAATATGAGCATTTAATGGTGACAGCATGAACATATATTAAATATGAACATTTAATGGTGACAGCATGAACATATATTAAATATGAACATTTAATGGTGGCAGCAAACATATTAAATATGAGCATTTAATGGTGACAGCATGAACATATATTAAATATGAGCATTTAATGGTGACAGCATGAACATATATTAAATATGAGCATTTAATGGTGACAGCATGAACATATATTAAATATGAGCATTTAATGGTGACAGCATGAACATATATTAAATATGAGCATTTAATGGTGACAGCATGAACATATATTAAATATGAACATTTAATGGTGACAGCATGAACATATATTAAATATGAGCATTTAATGGTGACAGCATGAACATATATTAAATATGAACATTTAATGGTGACAGCATGAACATATATTAAATATGAGCATTTAATGGTGACAGCATGAACATATATTAAATATGAACATTTAATGGTGACAGCATGAACATATATTAAATATGAGCATTTAATGGTGACAGCATGAACATATATTAAATATGAGCATTTAATGGTGACAGCATGAACATATATTAAATATGAACATTTAATGGTGACAGCATGAACATATATTAAATATGAACATTTATTGGTGACAGCATGAACATATATTAAATATGAGCATTTAATGGTGACAGCATGAACATATATTAAATATGAGCATTTAATGGTGACAGCATGACCATATATTAAATATGAGCATTTAATGGTGACAGCATGAACATATATTAAAAATGAGCATTTAATGGTGACAGCATGAACATATATTAAATATGAGCATTTAATGGTGACAGCATGAACATATATTAAATATGAGCATTTAATGGTGACAGCATGAACATATATTAAATATGAGCATTTAATGGTGACAGCATGAACATATATTAAATATGAACATTTAATGGTGACAGCATGAACATGTATTAAATATGAGCATTTAATGGTGACAGCATGAACATATATTAAATATGAGCATTTAATGGTGACAGCATGAACATATATTAAATATGAACATTTAATGGTGACAGCATGAACATATATTAAATATGAACATTTATTGGTGACAGCATGAATATATATTAAATATGAGCATTTAATTGTGACAGCATGAACATATATTAAATATGAGCATTTAATGGTGACAGCATGAACATATATTAAATATGAACATTTATTGGTGACAGCATGAACATATATTAAATATGAACATTTAATGGTGACAGCATGAACATATATTAAATATGAGCATTTAATGGTGACAGCATGAACATATATTAAATATGAACATTTAATGGTGACAGCATGAACATATATTAAATATGAACATTTAATGGTGGCAGCATGAACATATATTAAATATGAGCATTTAATGGTGATAGCATGAACATATATTAAATATGAGCATTTAATGGTGACAGCATGAACATATATTAAATATGAGCATTTAATGGTGACAGCATGAACATATATTAAATATGAGCATTTAATGATGACTGCATGAACATATATTAAATATGAGCATTTAATGGTGACAGCATGAACATATATTAAATATGAACATTTAATGGTGACAGCATGAACATATATTAAATATGAACATTTAATGGTGGCAGCAAACATATTAAATATGAGCATTTAATGGTGACAGCATGAACATATATTAAATATGAGCATTTAATGGTGACAGCATGAACATATATTAAATATGAGCATTTAATGGTGACAGCATGAACATATATTAAATATGAGCATTTAATGGTGACAGCATGAACATATATTAAATATGAGCATTTAATGGTGACAGCATGAACATATATTAAATATGAACATTTAATGGTGACAGCATGAACATATATTAAATATGAGCATTTAATGGTGACAGCATGAACATATATTAAATATGAACATTTAATGGTGACAGCATGAACATATATTAAATATGAGCATTTAATGGTGACAGCATGAACATATATTAAATATGAACATTTAATGGTGACAGCATGAACATATATTAAATATGAGCATTTAATGGTGACAGCATGAACATATATTAAATATGAGCATTTAATGGTGACAGCATGAACATATATTAAATATGAACATTTAATGGTGACAGCATGAACATATATTAAATATGAACATTTATTGGTGACAGCATGAACATATATTAAATATGAGCATTTAATGGTGACAGCATGAACATATATTAAATATGAGCATTTAATTGTGACAGCATGAACATATATTAAATATGAGCATTTAATGGTGACAGCATGAACATATATTAAATATGAACATTTATTGGTGACAGCATGAACATATATTAAAAATGAGCATTTAATGGTGACAGCATGAACATATATTAAATATGAGCATTTAATGGTGACAGCATGAACATATATTAAATATGAGCATTTAATGGTGACAGCATGAACATATATTAAATATGAGCATTTAATGGTGACAGCATGAACATATATTAAATATGAACATTTAATGGTGACAGCATGAACATGTATTAAATATGAGCATTTAATGGTGACAGCATGAACATATATTAAATATGAGCATTTAATGGTGACAGCATGAACATATATTAAATATGAACATTTAATGGTGACAGCATGAACATATATTAAATATGAACATTTATTGGTGACAGCATGAATATATATTAAATATGAGCATTTAATTGTGACAGCATGAACATATATTAAATATGAGCATTTAATGGTGACAGCATGAACATATATTAAATATGAACATTTATTGGTGACAGCATGAACATATATTAAAAATGAGCATTTAATGGTGACAGCATGAACATATATTAAAAATGAGCATTTAATGGTGACAGCATGAACATATATTAAATATGAACATTTAATGGTGACAGCATGAACATATATTAAATATGATCATTTAATGGTGACAGCAAACATATTAAATATGAGCATTTAATGGTGACAGCATGAACATATATTAAATATGAACATTTATTGGTGACAGCATGAACATATATTAAATATGAACATTTATTGGTGACAGCATGAACATATATTAAATATGAGCATTTAGTGGTGACAGCATGAACATATATTAAATATGAGCATTTAATGGTGACAGCATGAACATATATTAAATATGAACATTTAATGGTGACAGCAAACATATATTAAATATGAGCATTTATTGGTGACAGCATGAACATATATTAAATATGAGCATTTAATGGTGACAGCATGAACATATATTAAATATGAACATTTATTGGTGACAGCATGAACATATATTAAATATGAGCATTTAATTGTGACAGCATGAACATATATTAAATATGAGCATTTAATGGTGACAGCATGAACATATATTAAATATGAACATTTATTGGTGACAGCATGAACATATATTAAATATGAACATTTATTGGTGACAGCATGAACATATATTAAATATGAGCATTTAATGGTGACAGCATGAACATATATTAAATATGAACATTTAATGGTGACAGCAAACATATATTAAATATGAGCATTTATTGGTGACAGCATGAACATATATTAAATATGAGCATTTATTGGTGACAGCATGAACATATATTAAATATGAGCATTTAATGGTGGCAGCATGAACATATATTAAATATGAACATTTATTGGTGACAGCAAACATATATTAAATATGAACATTTAATGGTGACAGCATGAACATATATTAAATATGAACATTTAATGGTGACAGCATGAACATATATTAAATATGAACATTTAATGGTGACAGCATGAACATATATTAAATATCAATCAATCAATCAATCAATGTTTATTTATATAGCCCTAAATCACAAGTGTCTCAAAGGGCTGTACAAGCCACAACGACATCCTCGGTACAGAGCCCACATACGGGCAAGGAAAAACTCACCCCAGTGGGACGTCGGTGAATGACTATGAGAAACCTTGGAGAGGACCGCATATGTGGGTAACCCCCCCCCCCCTCTAGGGGAGACCGAAAGCAACGGATGTGGAGTGGGTCTGACATAACATTGTGAAAGTCCAGTCCACAGTGGATCCAACACATCAGCGGGAGTCCAGTCCACAGCGGGGCCAACAGGAAACCATCCCGAGCGGAGACGGGTCAGCAGCGCAGAGATGTCCCCAACCGATGCACAGGCTAGTGGTCCACCCGGGGTCCCGGCTCTGGACAGCCAGCACTTCATCCATGGCCACCGGACCTATGCAACTCCCCCTCGCAAGGGACAGGGGAGAAGAGGAGAGAAGAAAAGAAACGGCAGATCAACTGGTCTAAAAAAGGGGGGGTCTATTTAAAGGTTAGATTATACAAATGAGTTTTAAGATGGGACTTAAATGCTTCTACTGAGGTAGCATCTCTAACTGTTACCGGGAGGGCATTCCAGAGTACTGGAGCCCCAATAGAAAACGCTCTATAGCCCGCAGACTTTTTTTGGGCTCTGGGAATCACTAATAAGCCGGAGTTCTTTGAACGCAGATTTCTTGTCGGGACATATGGTACAATACAATCGGCAAGATAGGCTGGAGCTAAACCGTGTAATATTTTATACGTAAGTAGTAAAACCTTAAAGTCGCATCTTAAGTGCACAGGAAGCCAGTGCAAGTGAGCCAGTATAGGTATATATGTATATAAAGGTATATACAGTATAGGCGTAATATGATCAAACTTTCTTGTTTTTGTCAAAAGCCTTGCAGCCGCATTTTGTACCAACTGTAATCTTTTAATGCTAGACATAGGGAGACCCGAAAATAATACGTTACAGTAATCGAGACGAGACGTAACGAACGCATGAATAATGATCTCAGCGTCGCTAGTGGACAAGATGGAACGAATTTTAGCGATATTACGGAGATGAAAGAAGGCCGTTTTAGTAACACTCTTAATGTGTGACTCAAACGAGAGAGTTGTTTTAGTAACACTCTTAATGTGTGACTCAAACGAGAGAGTTGTTTTAGTAACACTCTTAATGTGTGACTGAAAGGAGAGAGTTGTTTTAGTAACACTCTTAATGTGTGACTCAAACGAGAGAGTTGTTTTAGTAACACTCTTAATGTGTGACTCAAACGAGAGAGTTGTTTTAGTAACACTCTTAATGTGTGACTCAAACGAGAGAGTTGTTTTAGTAACACTCTTAATGTGTGACTCAAACGAGAGAGTTGTTTTAGTAACACTCTTAATGTGTGACTCAAACGAGAGAGTTGTTTTAGTAACACTCTTAATGTGTGACTCAAACGAGAGAGTTGTTTTAGTAACACTCTTAATGTGTGACTCAAACGAGAGAGTTGTTTTAGTAACACTCTTAATGTGTGACTCAAACGAGAGAGTTGTTTTAGTAACACTCTTAATGTGTGACTCAAACGAGAGAGTTGTTTTAGTAACACTCTTAATGTGTGACTCAAACGAGAGAGTTGTTTTAGTAACACTCTTAATGTGTGACTCAAACGAGAGAGTTGGGTGGAAGATAATACCCAGATTCTTTACCGAGTCTCCTTGTTTAATTGTTTGGTTGTCAAATGTTAAGGTGGTATTATTAAATAGATGTTGGTGTCTAGCAGGACCGATAATCAGCATTTCCGTTTTCTTAGCGTTGAGTTGCAAAAAGTTAGCGGACATCCATTGTTTAATGTCATTAAGACACGCCTCCAGCTGACTACAATCCGGCGTGTTGGTCAGCTTTAGGGGCATGTAGAGTTGAATAAACCTTGTTAAATCTTTCAGAAGTAACTTGCCTCAGACTGTTCTATAAAAGAACGAGGCTGGAGTCTAACACGAGGTACCACTGTGTACTACCATTGATTGACCACCGATCACTATCGGACGGTTTTCATGAAAAAGGATGATTGCCATTGCCCATAAATATCTTTTAATGCCGATCACGAAAGCCAATCTCCCTGTTGACTATACTGTACTATAATTGTGTATCTTCATATACAATGTGGAGACACTCCCCGAAGTTCAATCACTCATGAAAAATTATAACAGTCATAACTTCCTTCCATACGCTCCGATCTTCTCCAATTTCTTGATGTTGGCTCACACTAATGAGTGGGATGCAACTGCATCGCTGCAGTGTTGCCAATATCGCCACCGTGTGGCGGAAAGTTGTAACAGTCATAACTTCCTTCGACAAGCTCCAATCTTCCTGACATTTTTGATGGTGTGTTGGGTGGAAGTTACATTTCCAGTATATTGGAAGAACAAGTTGTCTCTATATTGAAGCTATTATCACATACATCTGATTCATGACACCAAAAGACTTAAAGGTTGCGAGTAAATAGATATGATCAAAATGGTATCAATCTCACAGAGATTGCCGAGCTATTTTGAGCAAGCCAGTTGCATGATCCGTGATGTAGAGAGAGGAACCACAGATCCCTTCCCCATCAACAACAATGCAAATCATGCAGATTTTGAGATTTGAGAGAATGCCAAGAGTGTACAAAGCAGTAATCAGAGCAAAGGGTGGCTATTTTACCTCTTTTTGTTAAGTACATAACTCCACGTGTTCATTCATAGTTTTCATGCCTTCATTGACCATCTACAATGTAGATATAGAATAGTCATGAAAATAAAGAAAAAGCATTGAATGAGGAGAAGGTGTGTCCAAACTTTTACCCAGTACTGTATATACACACACACACACACACACACACACACGTGTATATATACACATGCACACACTATATAATATATATATATATATATATATATATATATATATATATATATATATATATATATATATATATATATACACATATATATATACACATATTATATATACAGTATATACACACACATTATATATATATACACACATATATATTATATACATACACACAAATACATATATACACAGAAATATATATAGACATATACACACACACACATATTATACATAAACACACACACACACACACACAAACAAATACAAAGTGAGACAAAACCGTGTAGCTGCTTAATCTACTTTTATTGTAACACAAACAAAAAGCCTTATCACAACCTACACATTTTTAAATCAGCTTTTTGATTTATTTGTAGCTATTAATTGTTGTTGGCACAAGTGGTCTTTAAAACCAGTAACAGCGGCCCTTTGGCACATGAGAAGTGACAAGGAAGACGAAAGAAAGAAGTACAAATATATGTAGTCACAAGCAGCACACATGACTCAGCAAGGAGTGAAGTCACAAGTGCCACATATGACTCGTGCAAATAATGGGAAGTGCTGGCGTCCTATGGGAAATCATACAATTATTCTTTACATGGCCAATATGAAGTTGATATGATTACTGAAAATGGATGAATACCGTAATAGGAATGAGGATTGATTTTTAGGGTTCAATTGGTTGACAGAAAGCAGTTTTTCCCAGGCCAAATGTAACGCGTGAAGGCCACATGGAACAGTAACAGTGCTATAATAAAGCTACTCATCTTGGGACACGATGTTAGCAAACCTCCGCACACGCTCCGTGTCAGAATTCAGCGTGGAAAGGGTAGTCCTTGTGCTTCTTGTTCCTGAAGTCAAGTAAAACATATTGAACAAAACTCTATTCAAAAAACAATCATTTTCAAACACAAACTCACATTAGAAAGGGGCAGACTCTCCAGTTGCGATTGAAGCCCAATATGCTTTTCATGTCCTCGTCGCTCAGTTGGAAGTCAAACACCTGCAAATTACTTTTTTTTTCAACACAAAGTGTGAGAGAAACATACTTGTTTTTTGTCCTTACCTGAAAATTCTCCTGAATACGGTGAGGGGTGATTGATTTGGGAATCACCACAACATTACGCTGGATGTGGAAACGGATCAGGACCTGGCAAAGAAAGAAGAAACAACCCATTAGAACACTTGTTTTTCAAATAAAAAACAATGATATTGGCAGCGTACCTGAGCAGTTGTCTTCTTGTGCTTTGCAGCGATTGCTTTGATGTCAGGATGCTCCAGAAGGGATGGGTCGTCTGGCTTCGCCCTGGAACGGATAGCATCACACACTGCAGAGTGCCAAGATGGCGATATTGTGATGTGGCGTTGGCGAGAAGCACAAGGCAAAACTTACCAAGGTCTATCGGGAGAGCCCAGGGGACTGTAGGCAGTCACAGAGATGCCCTTAGAGTTGCAGTAGCTGATCAGCTTCTCTTGGGTCAGGAAGGGATGGCACTCCACCTTCAGGTGCACATGTTCACGTGAAACTGCCATTTCCACGTTTTGCTTTGCAATTATCTTTTTATAAATCATAGGGTAAAGTTGTCTATTAGGGCTGCAACAACTAATCCATTAAAATCGAATATAAAAATAGTTGGCGATTAATTTAGTCATCGATTCGTTGGATCTATGCTATGCGCATGCGCAGAGGCTTTTTATTTATTTTAAATAAACGTTTATTTATAAACTGCAACATTTACAAACAGTTGAGAAACAATAATCAAAATAAGTATGGTGCCAGTATGCTGTTTCTTTTCCAATAAAATACTGGATAGGATAGAAATGTAGTTTGTCTCTTGTATCCGATTATTAATCAAAGTAATAATCGACAGATTAATCGATTATCAAATTAATCGTTAGTTGCAGCCCTAATATATATATATATATATATATATATATATATATATACACATATATATATGCATAATCTCCTCATGATGGTATTACACAATTCTCTATGCATTTGATTTACAAATTGATGGAGAACGTACTTGGTTTTGAAATCATGAGTCGGGGGAACAAGCATTTTATTGGACCAAATTTTTTTGGAATTCATGTTAATATAGGGATGTCCAAACTTTGTCACCCAAAAAGGTATGCAGGAGCCATTTTGATAGATTATTTTGTCAAAAGAAATGCTAAAAACAGACATTACCTATATTTTTAAAGACAAAACTTACTGTTAGTGTTGTTATAGGTGACAAAAATGTACTATTATTAATTATTACAGGGGTAAAAAAAAAAAAAAAAGTAAATAAAAAGCAAAATGACGTAATGAAAAAAAGCTGAAATGTTGATACTAATAATTAATAATAATAAATGTTATTACTTTCAAAAAAAGCTGACTAGCTTTTGTCTTTAAATATTTATGTTGTTTTTTTATTTATTTATTGTTTTACAAAAAAAACCACTGACTTATCAGTATGCGACCTTTGGTGAAAAAAGAACTGAGTTATTATCAACACATTTTTTCCTCATTAAATTACACATTTAAACATTTTTTTCACCCTTACTGCTGCTTTTTTCTCCAAAACTCCAGCTGTGGGCCGCACTTTGGACACCCCTGTGTTGACATAATGTTTTTTGCACGGGCAGATCATTCTCAAGCATATTTGATTTAATTATATATTTGATTTGATATATTTTTATTTCAAATATGCAAAAAAACAAGAGCAATACAGTGCTATAGCCTTAACAGCCATTATAACAAAATGAAAACAATGGAGGATAAAAAAATGAAAAAAATAAACAAAATGAGCAATGGACTTTTTTTTTTTTTTTTTTACACATTTGAAAAGGAGTGAGAAGAAGTTTACACTTATTTAATCCCACCCCTTTTCTTTAAACCATAAATTACTCTGAGCTAGAACTACCATGTACAAACTTAATGAAAAATCAAGCAAAATATCAAGCAATTGTATGCAGTAAGTGCATTTTTCTGTCAAAATTGAAAGAACAAATATGTTTCGTAAGAAAGATGAAGTGCTTTGGCGCACATTATTTCTCGGGTTTCGTGGGCCACATAAAATGATGTGGCAGGCCAGATCCAGCCCCTGGGCCTTGAGTTTGACACGTGTCATAGGGCAACAAATAACAGATCTGCAATGTGGCACTGGCATTATGTCATTATTTGCAATGATTTGTATAACAGCTGGAGGCTAGACAGAAATAAGGGCTTAAATCTAATACTTGGCAAGGCACTGACGGTAAACAAAAGGCTAAGCTAATTAGGCTAGCTTCAGGGTAAACAGCCACAGACGCTCGCATCGGAAAATCATTTACTTCCCTTCTTCGAGACATTAGGGTCTCTTTTCCCCTCAAAAACCAGAGGGTTAAGATGCCTCACGCTAGCTATGATGGAAAAAAAACAATGAATTGACGCACCTGGATGTTAGCGGGCTTGTATTTGAGGCCCGGCTTGTTGAGAAGGCTTTCGATCTGATCCCGGTTGAAATTGGAGATCCCGATAGCCTTAACCAATCCGGCATCCAGCAGCTCCTCCATCCCCTGACACAAACATAACAAAGGGTGTTCCACAGGGCTCTCTAATAGATCTCCCCGGCTTCATAATTAGCTAAGGGTGTAACGGTACATGTATTTGTATTGAACCGTGTCGGTACGGGGGGTTCGGTTCGGAACGCAGGTGCACCGAACGAGTTTCCACACTGTGACGTAACATTATCAGGTAATGAGAAGGGACCTTTATTTTGAAGGCGAGTTGCTCCCTCCTCTAGTTTCCGGTAGTCTCCGTGCGACAGTCAGACGCTCACTTGTTTACACACGAGACGGATTTATGAGTTTCAGCGCTCCAAGTTTGTTGTTTCTTCCCACAAAGTGCCTTGGAAATATTGTCTGTAAGTCCTGTGTCTGTTTTATGAGTAACATGAAGACGTTGTGTGCGCGTGTAAATGTAGAAATAGTACTGTGCGACGATAGCTTATTCTCCTGTTGCTACTTAGCATGTTGCTTCTTTGCTCGCTAGCTCACTCCTCTAAGGGAGGGTGCAATGTTTGAGTCTCTCCTCCTCAGTATATAATATATATTATCCTGTGTTGTTTGCAACTATTCCATATGTAAATCTTATTTATGTGTGGCTTTGAGTGTTAAATGGGCTATGCACGGCTATTTACATCACTTTATGAGCACTGTTTACATGCTATTGTGTGTGAAAACATGTTATGCAGCAAACATTTATAGAAATGTAGTTACTTAGTAGTGTTTGACATATATTTTGTGTCTCTTTATACAGTTTTACAAATAAATAAAGAAGAGAAATTAACAAAAACAAAAGGGACACAAGGAAAAGAGAAAACAAAGAAAGAAGTTAACTTTAACTTAAATGACCAATTAGACAAGAAGGAAGGAAAAGTGCATTGTCTGTGAAAACCACTAAAGCTTCTTAAAGATAAAAGGCCTGGACTCTTTCTTCCCTTTCCTTGGGATCTTCATGTTCACCATCTGTCAACTTGTTTACGTCACGGACACAGACACGTAGGACGGAATACACACGGACATATTAAGTAGCTACAGAGCTATTTTAAAGCAATGTTAAAAGGATAAAGCCATTGTTTACAAATGTTGGTAAACAAATAACCAGAAAATGTATATTTTGTTGTTTTCTTACTGTACCGAAAATGAACCGAACCGTGACCTCTAAACCGAGGTACGTACCGAACCGAAATTTGTGTGTACTGTTACACCCTTATAATTAGCCCATAAACATTCCAAGCTGCACCTTGTTTTATAGCGTTTACTTACCTCCCACGTCTCTAGGAAGTTGGAATGATCAGGAATTGTGTCACCGGCGCTGTCAGTAGGAAACAGGTCGCTGCCGGCCTGTGTCGTAACAGACTTGACGTTCACGCTACATTGTGTTATGATTATAAACACACATTTACACAGTCTCGGTGTACCTTTAATCCCATTGGCCAGTGCACCAGGTATAAGTCCAGATAGTCCAGTTTAAGGTCACTCAAGGTCTTCTCACAAGCTTCCCTCACCATGGACTTGGCATGGAAAGTACACCATAGCTGAGCAGCAAAGAATAGGATATGGTGAGTTAGGGTGCATGATGGGGGTGCAAAGATTCCACAACAAAAATCGATAATAGAAGTTGTCGCCAACATCATTTGTTTGACGATAATAGTCAGTGACATCATCGCTTGCGTTTTTCCGGACATGTACGATTCAGTGGGACTGGCGACAGGCAGCAACAGGAAGATAAAAATGGCTGTGGCCATTGGCAACAACACTGTGGATGAAAACATCGCAAGTATTGAAACATTTGACAGAAAACACGTCAGACACAAATAACTTGTTCAAATTGCAAAGCTGACATTGCTTTTCACGGTAGGGCTGCAACAACTAATCGATTGAAATCGATTATAAAAATAGTTGGCGATTAATTTAGTCATCGATTTGTTGGATCTATGCTATCCGCATGCGCAGAGGCAATTTTTTTAATTATAAAAAAATCTTTTATTTTTATTTTTAATAAGCCTTTATTTATAAACTGCAACATGTACAAACAGCTGTGAAACAATAATCAAAATAAGTATGGTGCCAGTATGCTGGTTTTTTCCAATAAAATACTGGGACGGATAGAAATGTAGTTTGTCTCTTTAATCCGATCATTAATCGAAGTAATAATCGACAGATTAATCGATGATCAAATTAATCGTTAGTTGCAGCCCTATTTCACGTCAGTACGTCTTTTATGCGGGAGCATTTGTTTTCTCCTCCGTGAAATAGTTAGCTTGTTAGCTAACTAAGAACAGCTATCTATACTTTACCTGTGTTATAAAACAGTGTGGCTAACTTATGCATTTTTTTTCCACAGACGCCATTATACAAACAGTTAAAAAAAACAAAAACAAGCAAAGACACTGAATAGGTGTTATGGTGTGTGCAATAGCGCCACCTTTTGGACAAGTTTGCTCACTGCAGGTGCTGCATTGGCCATCGGTTTAGACTGCGCTTTCAACCGGATTTGGAGTGCCGTTCAGTCTTCTTCCCATCCATTGCATTTTCACTCGTTTCTCACTTCTTTATTCATCACTACAAGCAACGTTTGTAAGTTTTACACTACAACTCAAACAATTCATACTCAACCGTTCCCTGTGTGATGTCTGTAAGAGTGTTTTCATTTATATTTGTACGTGCTATCGTTATGTAATGAAGCTAGCGTCTTTAGCATTAGCTAATATGCTAACATGTTTACGAGTGTTTTTGTTAGTATTATTAATTTACAATGGCGTTCTTTTTGTATCGTA
The DNA here is from genome assembly GCF_033978785.1 of Entelurus aequoreus. Lineage (NCBI taxonomy): Eukaryota > Metazoa > Chordata > Actinopteri > Syngnathiformes > Syngnathidae > Entelurus > Entelurus aequoreus. The sequence continues at coordinate 74,012 of NC_084742.1, read as the reverse complement.
AATTCACCAAAATGTCACCGTGGAGTTATTGAGTCTGTTTAGCTGATTAGAGAGCTAGCTTCCGCAGCTTGTGGGCCCATGACGATGACTTCTGTTTTGTTTGATCAGCCGTTTTACTGCCGTGTTACAGACACAATTTGGAAACAATAAAGTATGTAAATAAACATTTACAAAATCTTTCTGTGTAAATAACTAATTTCACAATGTATATATCTGCAGCTTATAGTCCAGGGTTATGCTAATATATGGAAAAATATATTTTTCTCTAAAAATGTTGTGGGTGCAGCTTGCATACCGGTGAGCTCTATGTTACAACTATAGTGTTGAAACGATACCAATATTTTGGTACCGGTACTACAATTATTTCTGTACTTTTCTAAATAAAGGGGACCACAAAAAAATTGCATTATTGGCTTTATTTTAACAAAAAATCTTAGGGTACATATATATGTTTATTATTGCAGTTAAGTCCTTAAATAAAATAGTGAACATACAAGACAACTTGTCTTTTAGTAGTAAGTACCGGTAAACAAACAAAGGCTCCTAAGTAGTCTACTGCCATATGCAGTAACATATTGTGTCATTTATCATTCTATTATTTGGTCAACAATATTAAGGACAAGTGGTAGAACATTTATTATTAATCTACTTGTTCATTTACTGTTAATATATGCAGACTTTCTCTTTTAACATATTCTGTGAAAAAGTAATAATCACTTATTCTTCTGTTGTTTGATAATTTAGATTAGTTTTGAATGACACCACAAATTTGGGTATCAATCCGATACCAAGTAGTTACAGGATCATACGTTGGTCATATTCAAAGTCCTCATGTGTCCAGGGACATATTTCCTGAGTTTATAAACGTAATATACGATTTTTTTAAACGAAAGAAGATGTTATGATGCCAAAAAAATATCGACGTAATCATAGTAGTATCGACTAGATACGCTACTGTACTTGATATCATTACAGTGGATGTTAGGTGTAGATCTACCCATGGCGTTTGTTTACATTTTGATGCCAGTGAGCTACGGTGTGTAGTGAAGCATGTTTAGCTATTCCTCGTCCTGCAGGGATGATACGAGACCGGTACGTTTCAGAGGTGATATAGTACTGAAAACGATTCATTAGTATTGCGGTACTATACTAATACCGGTATACCGTACAACCCTAGTCCGTGTATAAAGCTTCAATTAAAATTTGATGGCTCAAGTAGAGCCACTAAATAGGTGTACGTTTCACATTCCAACTAGTCCACTAATCGTTAAGATAGTGGACTAATAAAATAGTTGCAGCCCTTGTCCACAAGCATGGCAGCATATTGGTGCGGATCCACTCCAGTCCCGTAGGCGGCAGTGACAAGCACGATGGGTAAACACAGCAGAAATGGTAACAACAAAAAATGTCTCACCTTGCTAACAATGAAAAGTTCCTCACGCTTAACCACGCCGTCCTTGATCATGGCCGCTATCCCCTCGCCGACTTCAACCTCGTTCTGGTAAATGTACGCCCCATCGATGTGTCTGTAGCCTGCAGAGATGGCGGCTTTCACCGCCTCTGTGACTTTTCCAGGAGGAGACTAGTGGAGAATTTAAAAACAATTAATTGTATAAAGTTGATTAATTAATGTTGCCACAGTGAATACAATGTTACCTTAATGCCAGAAATTAAGACAACCACAAGAAAGCAGTCTGAAAAAGACTTGTTGTTTTATATTGTGGTCTGACAAGTTTATACAAAGAAACGGGGCGTTGCATGAACACATCAAGTAAAGCCACACCCAAACTTCAAATGAAAGCACTGCACAAAACAAACAATCAGAATAATGACTCGTCATTTCAGAGCCTGGAGTTTGTTTTGGTAGTACCTTAGCAATCAAAATCCAGTCCAGTGGAAAGTTATTTTTAATTTCAACACACAAGGGATTTAGCTCTTTGTGAAAGTAACTGCTGCTGTTTGATTTTTATTGTGCCGTATAGTTTTGCTGAGAGGGGGAAATCTAAAATGGTGATCTCGTTGTCAAAGCACGGGGATACGGCACCACTTTATAGAATGTACACAATAAAAAAACACAACCCAAATACAATCAAACTGGTTTAAATGTAGCTTAAAGATGTAAACAAAAAGTAGCAAGAAACACGTCAATAATGAATAAAGCAAAACATGTTCTAGACCAAAAATCACTTCATATTCTCTACTGCTCGCTAGTGTTACCATATCTGAGTTACTGTGCAGAAATATGGGGAAGTAAGTACAAAAGTACACTTCATTCATTAACCAAGTTACAAAAAAGATCAGTTAGAATAATAATAATGTTGGATACATACAAACACTTTATTCATTCAATCGAAAATACTGAAATTCCACCACATAGTGAATTTGCAAACAGCTAAAATGATACACAAAGCAAACTATAACCTGCTAGCCAAAAATGTACAACAATTATTCAGAACAAAAGAGGAGAAATATAATCTAATAGAAAATTGTAATTTAAAACATTTGTACGCACGTACAACACTTAATACCTTCAGTATATCAGTATGTGGAATTAAATGATGGAATGGATGAAGCAAAGCAATCAAACAATGTACTAATATGATCCACTTCAACAAACTCTTCAAACTTAAAGTGTTTACAAAGTACAAAGAAGAAGAACCATGACAAACATTCCGTGTCGTCTTCGATACGGAACGCGTCATCTTCGATACCGAACGCGTCGTCTTCGATACTAAAACCATTGTCTTCGATACTTAACGCATTGTCTAAAATACTAAAAACGTTGTCTTCGATACTGAACGCATTGTCTTGGATAAAACCATTATCTTCAATACTAAAACCATTGTCTTCGATACCGGACGCGTTGTCTTGGATAAAACCATTATCTTCAATACTAAAACCATTGTCTTCGATACCGGACGCGTTGTCTTGGATAAAACCATTATCTTCAATACTAAAACCATTGTCTTCGATACCGGATGCGTTGTCTTCGATACCGGACGCGTTGTCTTCGATACCGGACGCGTTGTCTTCGATACCGGACGCGTTGTCTTCGATACCGGACGCGTTTTCTTCGATACCGGACGCGTTGTCTTCGATACCGGACGCGTTGTCTTGGATAAAACCATTGTCTTGGATAAAACCATTGTCTTCGATACCGGATGCGTTGTCTTCGATAACGGACGCGTTGTCTTCGATAACGGACGCGTTGTCTTCGATACCGGACGCGTTGTCTTCGATACCGGACGCGTTGTCTTCGATACCGGACGCGTTGTCTTCGATACCGGACGCGTTGTCTTCGATACCGGACGCGTTGTCTTCGATACCGGACGCGTTGTCTTCGATACCGGACGCGTTGTCTTGGATAAAACCATTGTCTTGGATAAAACCATTGTCTTCGATACCGGATGCGTTGTCTTCGATAACGGACGCCTTGTCTTCGATACCGGACGCGTTGTCTTCGATACCGGACGCGTTGTCTTCGATACCGGACGCGTTGTCTTCGATACCGGACGCGTTGTCTTCGATACCGGACGCGTTGTCTTCGATACCGGACGCGTTGTCTTCGATACCGGACGCGTTGTCTTCGATACCGGACGCGTTGTCTTCGATACCGGACGCGTTGTCTTCGATACCGGACGCGTTGTCTTCGATACCGGACGCGTTGTCTTCGATACCGGACGCGTTGTCTTCGATACCGGACGCGTTGTCTTCGATACCGGACGCGTTGTCTTCGATACCGGACGCGTTGTCTTCGATACCGGACGCGTTGTCTTCGATACCGGACGCGTTGTCTTCAATACCGGACGCGTTGTCTTGGATAAAACCATTCTCTTCGATACCGGATGCGTTGTCTTCGATAACGGACGCGTTGTCTTTGATACCGGACGCGTTGTCTTCGATACCGGACGCGTTGTCTTCGATACCGGACGCGTTGTCTTCGATACCGGACGCGTTGTCTTCAATACCGGACGCGTTGTCTTGGATAAAACCATTCTCTTCGATACCGGATGCGTTGTCTTCGATAACGGACGCGTTGTCTTCGATACCGGACGCGTTGTCTTCGATACCGGACGCGTTGTCTTCGATACCGGACGCGTTGTCTTCGATAACGGACGCGTTGTCTTCGATACCGGACGCGTTGTCTTCGATACCGGACGCGTTGTCTTCGATACCGGACGCGTTGTCTTCGATACCGGACGCGTTGTCTTCGATACCGGACGCGTTGTCTTCGATACCGGACGCGTTGTCTTCGATACCGGACGCGTTGTCTTCGATACCGGAGGCGTTGTCTTCGATACCGGAGGCGTTGTCTTCGATACCGGAGGCGTTGTCTTCTATACCGAACGCATTGTCTTCGATACTTAAAGCATTGTCTTCGATACTGAAAGCATTGTCTTCGATACTTAAAGCATTGTCTTCGATACTTAAAGCATTGTCTTCGATACTTAAAGCATTGTCTTCGATACTTAAAGCATTGTCTTCGATACTTAAAGCATTGTCTTCGATACTTAAAGCATTGTCTTCGATACTGAAAGCATTGTCTTCGATACTTAAAGCATTGTCTCCGATACTTAAAGCATTGTCTCGGATACTTAAAGCATTGTCTTCGATACTTAAAGCATTGTCTTCGATACTTAAAGCATTGTCTTCGATACTTAAAGCATTGTCTCGGATACTTAAAGCATTGTCTTCGATACTTAAAGCATTGTCTTCGATACTTAAAGCATTGTCTTCGATACTTAAAGCATTGTCTTCGATACTTAAAGCATTGTCTTCGATACTTAAAGCATTGTCTTCGATACTTAAAGCATTGTCTTCGATACTTAAAGCATTGTCTCGGATACTTAAAGCATTGTCTCGGATACTTAAAGCATTGTCTTCGATACTGAAAACAAAAAACTAAAGTGATATAAACCCGTTTCAATAAAAAATATTGTGTAATAACGAGCCAGTTTTTGAACGTCTCCCATCAAAGAGCCGTAAATCCCATCTCTACAATAGATTATATATTGTTATTATGCGTCAATTTGAATTATTATGATACAATTTTTAACTCGTTGCAAAAACTGAAACTCCACAACGGCTACAGTGTTGGTCATTGCAAATAGAACCGGGAGTAGAGATGTCCATACACAGATACATGACGAGGGTCCATTTGTACATTTAAAGACCACACAATCAAATACTTGAAGGCAGGCAGAAGTAGCATTTTAGCAGGCATGACAGTGGATAGACGAAGCTAAACGTTGCATAGCATGGATTAGCTACGGTTAGTTAGCCACAGTCACCTACAACACGCACTATCAAACTAACATTGCTTTTATCCCTAACAAATGATGGATATTTGGGAGAAAAAAACACTCACTTTCCAGGTGCCCAGGCCAACAATGGGCATTTGTGCACCGTTACTCAACTTCACAGACGTCGCCATTGCTTCTTCTCCCAGAAAAGTGATCCTCACAGATTTGGGCACAGCATTAAATTGCTCATCGATTAGTCATGTCTGGCAGCACTGGCAGGTAGCCGGCGGCTTTTGAAATTTTACCCAAATAAAAAAGACGGGAAACCACCGCAAACGTCCTTGGAATGAGTTTAAATCACATAAATAAAACAAACTAGATGACGCTGTAAATTATCTCGACTGTTCAACTTGTTATAGATAAACATATATCGATAGCACATACGTGCTTCCACATACCACCGCTAGAGGGAGACATTACCCCAACTAATAAATGGCAATATGAGACTTGCTGTACTAAAATAAACACTATGTAAATTGATGTATCAAATCATTTAAAAATGTATGTATTTATGTGTATATGTAAGCAGGAATAAATATTTTACCTATTTTTTCCCTTTATTATATAATTTTCAATGTGGTTTTATTTTGTTATTGTTTGCTTGTTTATCTATCCTTTTTATTGGTCTTTTTCCATTTTATTATTTGTATGAAAACAATCACTATTGAAATATAAGCCAATATGCACAATTTTAACAAATAGCGGTGCCCAAAGTGTGGCCCAGGGGGCCATTTGCGCACCGTAGGTAATTTTTAAACGGCTTGCGGCACAATCATTACCATTCAAATATTAGTGTGCTAGTTTTTTGGGGTTTTTTTGCAAATTTTGCAGGTATGTACCGTAACGTGAAATATTTTGTTACTTAATGAATGATATCTGTTATAGTATTTTTAAGCTATTTTTTTAGGCCTACACTTAAGTAATATTTTGGTACTTGATGCCTGCTAACATCAGCATGGTAGCATTTTAAACCCATTTTTCAGGTACACGCCTCAGAGTAATATATGTTACAATTAGCATTTTAGCATGCTTACTTACATTTGCATGCCAGCTTTTATTTGTAAAAAATCAAATTTAGCAAGTATAGTGTCATATGGGACGGCGTGGTGAGGTTGGGAGAGTGGACGTGCCAGCAACCTGAGGGTTCCTGGTTCAATCCCCACCTTCTAACAACCTTTTCATGTCCTTGAGCAAGACGCTTCACACTTCACACTCCTCAGTGGAAAAAGTTTGGGCACCCCTGCAATAAAGTAATAACAAATAATGAATATTTGTAAATGTATTTCAATACATTTAAAAAATCCAATAAAAACAGTTTAAATATAATTTATTGTACATATTAAGATTGATACATGAAAATGTTTGCAATGTGGAAAACATGCTCTATTGTTAGTTTATTATTATGGTTTCATGCATGTACAACATGCATTTGATTATTAGATGTTATTCCACTTTATTATTTATATTACCATTTCTTTCTTTTCTCATAAAATGCTTTCTTTAAGTCAAATCAGATAAAACCTCACAGCTCTTTAACTGAAGACGATAAGAGCTGAGAAGATATATTCTTTAAACCACATACAAAGGGAGAAGTTCTAGGCGCTGGTGTGGTGTGGACCTCACAATGGCTCTTGCTGAAAGTTTTTTTTTGTTTTTTCTTCCCCACTCCTCTGATCTTCTCCCCTGCTGGACGTCCGCGTCTCAAGCCTTTACTTCGCCTCGTCTGATCTGACTTCAGACGGGCCTGCAAACTGCCAGAGTGGCTTCCGGAATCAAACACTGTCGCCATCAAAGAGCCGCAGGTGAACCAGACGGAGGCGAAGACGCGGCCACACGGACGCAACAGTTTTGATTCCAGTTTGTTGCAAGTGCAGGTCTCCATTAGAAGAAAGACCACCTGGCATTTCAACATGATGCCCACTCTCAAGCACATGACGAGCTGTGACATTAAATGGCCACAAGGGGTCGACAAACCCAAACAAAATGCATGAAAGCCTGTTACCTCTTTAGAGGACCCTTAGTTTCATATGGCTCTTATTCAAATGTGTCAATCTGTTATCTTTAGTTAGATTTCCATATCACAATTCTAGTCATTTTGTATTTTATTGGATTTCAAACGTAATTAATATATCATTAACTGTAGTGTAGATTCACTTCGTGGTACGAGTACATAACCTGAGGACCTTCCAGGCAGTGGCGATTCTAGCTTTTTGTGGCCCTCAACAAGATTTAGTTTTAAAGTTAAAGTTAAAGTACCACCGATAAGTCACACACACACTAGGTGTGGTGAAATTACCCTCTGCATTTGACCCATCCCCTTGTTCCACCCACTGGGAGGTGAGGGGAGCAGTGAGCAGCAGCGGTAGCCGCGCTCGGGAATCATTTTGGTGATTTAACCCCCAATTCCAACCTTTCAATCAATGTCAATCAATGTTTACTTATAAAGCCCTAAATCACAAGTGTCTCAAAGGGCTGCACAAGCCACGACGACATCCTCGGCTCAGATCCCACACCAGGGCAAGGAAAAAGTCAACCCAATGGGACAATGAGAAACCTTGGAGGGGACCGCAGATGCGGGACCCCCCCCCCCCCCCCCCCACACACACACACTGGGCGACCGGTGCAATGGACGTCGAGTGGATCTAACATAATAGTGTGAGTGTCCAGTCCATAGTGGATCTAACATAATAGTGAGAGTCCAGTCCATAGTGGATCCAACCCTTGATGCTGAGTGCCAAGCAGGGAGGGAAAGGGTCAAATTTTTATAGTCTAGTTCAGTGTTTTTCAACCACGGCACATTAGTGTACCGTGAGATATAGTCTGGTGTGCCGTGGGAGATGATGTCATTTCACCTAATTGGGTTAAAACAATTTTTGTCAAGCCAGTATTTATAACCCACAAATAATGTGCCGTTGTTGAGTGTCGGTGCTGTCTGGAGCTCGGCAGAGTAACCGTGTAATACTCTTCCATATCAGTAGGTGGCAGCAGGTAGCTAAATGCTTTGTAGATGTCGGGAACGCGTCGTGTCATGATCATAATATGCAGACGACAGCGGGAGGCAGGGTGCAGGTAAAAAGGTATCTAATGCTTAAACCTAAAATAAACAAAAGGCGAGTGCCGCTAAGAAAAGGCATTGAAGTGAAGTGAATTATATTTTGAAGCTTAGGGAAGGCTATGCAAAACGAAACTAAAACTGAACTGGCTACAAAGTAAACAAAAACAGAATGCTGGACAACAGCAAAGACTTACAGCGTGTGGAGCAGCAGACGGCGTCCACAAAGTACATCCGTACATGACATGACAATCAACACCAAAATAGGAGCGCAAGACAAGAATTAAAACACTACACACAGGAAAACACCAAAAAACTCCAAATAAGTCACGGCGTGATGTGACAGGTCGTAACAGTACACCTACTTTGAGACAAGAGCTACATTGATGCATGCTTGGTTATGGTTTGAATTTATATCCAACAATTGTGAGAACGACTTTTTACTGTCAATATCGGCTGCTGAGTTTAATTTTTTTTATATTTTCTACTAGTGGTGTGCCTAGGGATTTTTTCAATGTGTCTTGGCTCAAAAAAGGTTGAAAAACACTGCTCTAGTTGTATAGTATAGCTTTAGGCCCCTTTTAAGTCTGTAGTATCACAAAGGGTTTCATTTCATAAGATGTCAATCCGTCTCCAAATGTAACTCCAGACGCTGCCCTCTAGTGGGTCCTTCAGACCACCACACACTGCCAGGAGAGCCCGGAGTTCTGGGTAGAACTGTTTTATTTTCATCCAATGGTGCAAAGTGTCTTTTCTGCGTCTGTCTCTCTGCAGCACCTCCAACTCCAACAACGTCTCTCCTCCCGGTTGCTGCTTATACAGAGCGACAGGTGATTAGATAACAGGGCCCAGGTGGGCCATCTGCGCACCTGTCGCTGACTTCGAGGCCGGTCCTGGCACACCCCGTTCCGCCGCAGGCCACGCCCCCTCCACAGTAACTAATTATTGAAAATAGGAAATCTATAAATTGACTTGAATGTGCATGGTCAAGTGGCGCCCCCTGGTGGCTGTATCCCCAAACAACCGCATCAAGTGTTTATGCCCGCACTATGTAAAAGAAATACACAAACCAAAATAATATTAATGTCACGTATATGGCTTTAAACGGCACACGGGTGTGTCCTTCAAGGGTTGCCGCTCTAAAATAACACATTTTGTGAAGAGCACGTGAGAAGAAGAGGCGTCCTCTCGCATCACTTTTTGGGTCTGATTGAGCACTTCTTTCTTCTTTCACATGCCAGACTGCCGCAAGAAAAGCCACTAATGAAGTGCCTTTGAATACGCACGCAGACACACACACACACACACACACACACACAAACACACACACACACACACACACACACACACACACACACACACACACACACACACACACACACACACACACACACACACACAGACACACACAGACACACACACACACACACACACACGCCGATGCGTGTGTGTTTGTTCCCGGGAAGTGTCCTCTCCTTTTCCAAGCGATGGACAAGGAGCTCCTCCATATTGCTCCTTCATCAGCCGAACAAACACAATCAACAGCAGTGGAGGACGCCGCGCTCCTTGGCGCTCATTATGCAGGAGATCATGTGACCATCAAAGTCATATTGCAGTCAACATTTTCAAAGTCAAGTCTTATATTTTTGGGAGTAACATCACGGCCACTGGACAGAAGGTTCCGTATACCTGTAGATGACGGGGTTCAGTTATTTACTCTTATATAATCAATCAATGTTTATTTATATAGCCCTAAATCACAAGTGTCTCAAAGGGCTGCACAAGCCACAACAACATCCGCGGTACAGAGTCCACATAAGGGCAAGGAAAAACTCACAACCCAGCGGGATGTTGATGTAAATGACTATGAGAAACCTTGGAGAGGACCGCATATGTGGGTGATACCCCCACCCCCTCTAGGGGAGACCGGATGCAATGGACGTCGAGTGGGTCTGACATAATATTGTGAGAGTCCAGTCCATAGTGGGGCCAGCAGGAGACCATCCCGAGCGGAGACGGGTCAGCAGGGCAGAGATGTCCCCAACCGATGCACAGGCAAGCGGTCCACCCCGGGTCCCGACTCTGGACAGCCAGCACTTCATCCGTGGCCACCGGACCTCTGCCCCCCCCCCCCCCCCCCACAAGGGAGAGGGGGGCAGAGGAGAAAAGAAAAGAAACGGCAGATCAACTGGTCTAAAAAGGGGGTCTATTTAAAGCAGTGGTCCCCAAACTACGGCCCGCGGGCCAAATCCGGCCCGCCAGCGTCCAAAATCAGGCTCGCGGGAAGTACCAAGTATTAAAAAAAAAATAATATATATATATATATTTTTTAATTTAAAAAAAAAAAAAAAAAAAAAAAAATTCTGTCTTTTCTTATCCACTTTGTACCGCTTACTACCCACGGTGTCTCCTAGCCGCTCAGCCAAATCATATTGTCTAAAAATGCATTTTCTCATCGATAACGTGACATCATTGCGCGCGCGGAAAGTGCGCTATATATTTAATATATATATATATATATATATATATATATATATATATATATATATATATATATATATATATATATATATATATATATATATACACACTACCATTCAAAAGTTTGGGGTCACCCAAACAATTTAGTGGAATAGCCTTCATTTCTAAGAACAAGAATAGACTGTGGAGTTTCAGATGAAAGTTCTCTTTTTGTGGCCATTTTGAGCGTTTAATTGACCCCACAAATGTGATGCTCCAGAAACTCAATCTGTTCTGTCTCCCTGTAATGTTTGATCCTGTTCTGTCTCCCTGTAATGTTTGTCTGCTCTTGTATTGGATTGTGCTGAACATCTTAATTTCCCCTCGGAGGTTGTTAAAAAAGATTTAGACAAACTTTTTTTTATTTTTTTTTTTAGAAACGATCCTGTTCTGTCTCCCTGTAATGTTTGATCCGGATCTGTCTCCCTGCAATGTTTGTCTGCTCTTGTATGGGATTGTGCTGAAAATCTTAATTTCCCCTCGGAGGTTGTTAAAAAAGATTTAGACAAACTTTTTTTTTTTTTTAGAAACAATCCTGTTCCGTCTCCCTGTAATGTTTGATCCTGTTCTGTCTCTCTGTAATGTTTGTCTACTCTTGTATGGGATTGTGCTGAGCATCTTAATTTCCCCTCGGAGGTTGTTAAAAAAGATTTAGACAAACTTTTTTTTTTTTTTTTTTTAGAAACGATCCTGTACTGTCTCCCTGTAATATTTGATCCTGTTCTGTCTCCCTGTAATGTTTGTCTGCTCTTGTATTGGATTGTGCTGAACATCTTAATTTCCCCTTGGAGGTTGTTAAAAAAGATTTAGACAAACTTTTTTTATTTTTAGAAACGATCCTGTTCTGTCTCCGTGTAATGTTAGATCCTGTTCTGTCTCCCTGTAATGTTTGTCTGCTCTTGTATTGGATTGTGCTGAAAATCTTAATTTCCCCTCGGAGGTTGTTAAAAAAGATTTAGACAAACTTTTTTTATTTTTAGAAACGATCCTGTTCTGTCTCCGTGTAATGTTTGATCCTGTTCTGTCTCCCTGTAATGTTTGTCTGCTCTTGAATGGGATTGTGCTGAAAATTTTAATTTCTCCTCGGGGATTATTAAAGTATTTCTGATTCTGATTGAAGTGGAGTGTTTATTTACAATTTGGCGACACCTGGTGGTCACAATTGTTTATTGAAGTACCAGACGAGTGGAAAAGCAAGTTGGCTTTATATCAGGGGTGTCAAACTCATTTTAGATCGGGTTTTTCTCTAAATTTGCCCCCCCCCCCCCCCCCCCCCCCCCCGAGTCAAAATAATTGCCCAGGTCTGGTCTAGCTTGTGTGCTAGTGTGTACTTAGGTGTTGTGTAGCTGCTAGCTCCTCTTTTCTTTTTTCCTGACATGGGATGGGGACAGCCCTACTGGAAACACAGAAAAGTCTACTAAAACATGTGAAGGAAGCAACAATGACTTGCTAGAATGGTCCTCATCCTGGACATGTTGGAGAAGAATTTGGGTCACTTCCGTTTGCAGCCGGCTCCAAGATGCCCGAAAAGAGGAAACTCACATGGGTTTAAATCTCGGCCCTTTCACTTGCCCATACTTCTAGGAATGACAAAACGTAAACAGTGGGTTCAAATACAGAAGAAACCGATCATCCTCCAAAACTACAGGTAATTAAAATGCATTTTTCATACCTAAATTCTGCCTATACTTTATTATGTGTATCTTTAACAACTGCTTTATTATGTATGACACATTCTATAATAGAGCACAAAGTGCACTGCAAAGTAGTTTGTTAAGGCTAATTAAAGATGCAAAACAGTAAACATAAGTAATATGTAAAAATATAACTAATATTATTTGTTGTGAATATTACTATAACTGCTTTGTTGTGGTCAACAAAACTTAAATAAGCTGATAATGACATTACCTTGCTTATAATAATGGACAGGAGCAAAATGGGCATTCAGATGCAACATCCTGTTTTGAAAGGATATCCATTAAGGACTAATTAAAGATGCAAAAAAGGAAACAAATAAATATAGGGGAAAAAATGGTTTAAAAAACCCCCAAAACACTTCTATATATATTATACTACCCGCCTTGTGTGTAACAAAACCTGTAAAACTTGGCTTAAAAACAGACATTAGCTTGCCTATATAATAATAATAATATTACTACTAAAAAAATATGATCATAACTATCATGACAATAATAATGCAAAAAGGCAAATAGTTTTTGTCTTTTGACAGGAAGTTAATTAATGCTGTTTAATTAATTAATTGTTTCATTTATTATAAAAAAAAAAAGAAAAACAGCAATACAAACCTTACCTATTTAAAAACAAAACATGTGTTTAATGTAGTTTAAAAAAAAAGTAGGATAATAACATAAACATAGCAAACATGTTGCACAATTTTTATTGAAAAAAAAAGGGCATAATTATGATCATTATTGTGAGGAGGAGTATATATCGTTTTTATTGTTATGATTATTATTAACAGGCATTAGCTTGCCTGTATAATAATTATAACAATAATCATACTAATACTAATAAAAAATAATCATAATTATATGACAATAATAATGCACAAAGGCAAATTGCTTTTCTCTTTTGACAGGAAGTTAATTAATGCCAATTAATTAATTGTTACATTTATTATTAAAAAATGTGAAAAAGCAATAAAAACTCCACATATTTAAAAACAAAACAAAACATGTGTTTAATGTAGTTTAAAAACATGTATGATAATAACAAACATAGCAAACATGTTGCACAATTTTTATTGAAATTTTTTTTCATAATTATGATCATTATTGTGAGGAGGAGTGTATATCGTTTTTATTGTTCTGATTATTATGAACAGGCATTAGCTTGTCTATATAACAATAATAATAATATTACTACCAATAAAAAATTATCATAATTATATGACAATAATAATGCACAAAGGCAAATTGTTTTTCTCTTTTGACAGGAAGTTAATTAACGCCGTTTAATTAATTAATTGTTTCATTTATTATTTAAAAAAATGCAAAACAGCAATAAAAACGCCGCATATTTAAAAACAAAACAAAACGTGTTTAATGTAGTTTTAAAAATGTAGGATAATAACATAAACATAGCAAACATGTTGCACAATTTTTATTGAAAAAAAAAAAGGCATAATTATGATTATTATTGTGAGGAGGAGTATATATAGTTTTTATTGTTCTGATTATTATTAACAGGCATTAGCTTGCCTATATAATAATATTACTACTAATAAAAAATAATCATAATTATATGACAATAATAATGCACAAAGGCAAATTGTTTTTCTCTTTTGACAGGAGGTTAATTAACGCCGTTTAATTAATTTATTGTTTCATTTATTATTAAAAAAATGCAAAACAGCAATAAAAACGCTGCATATTTAAAAACAAAACAAAACATGTGTTTAATGTGGTTTAAAAACATGTATGATAATAACATGAATTTTTATTGAAAAAAATGGCATAATTATGATCATTATTGTGAGGAGTATATCAAGTTTTTATTGGTCTGATTATGATTTGAGGGTTGGCATTATTGTTCAACTTAAAAATCCAATTCAATCAATTGGCCAATGGGATATTGTCTCTATAATAATCAATATCAGCCCCTCGTCCTGATCCAAAGGAAAGAGAACATCTGGAATAGGTTTTTTGTTTTCTTTGTTCACTGGTGGAAGGTCAGAATGACACAGCAAGAAAAATCTTCCTCCTCAAACTTCCTCATGCCCGCTAAACTTCCTCATATTGAGTCACCTGATCTTATTTACAATATGTTGAAAGGGACTTCTCCAGTCATGCATGCGGTGTGGGCACGCTTGTTGCATAACAGGCTGGATTACATCTCAGCATGTCTGTCTTTCATTTTCAAAATAAAATGTCTGAGAATATAAAAGCGGGCATGATTAATGACAGGCCAGGAGAACAATCAGCTTGCAGATGATAGTGTGAGTTACAGCAGCGATGAAGTAGACAAAGGACATTGGAGTTGTGTGCAACATGGGGACGTGTGCACGCTATCTTTTTCTTGTTGCATGAGGCTCTCAGTGCTTGTGTTGCAATCTGGGCCATCGCTCATGTCCAAGTCATGGCTCATTTGCAGAGTCATACACACATGCAATTTATGGTACACCCTCCCAACTCATTCCAGACAGTCAAACACAAGTAAGGGTAGGATTTAGCACCATCTTGTGGTTGACACCGAAATTACTTCCACCCAGTCAACTGTGGTATTAAATATAAAATGAAATAAACATTAAAAAACCATATTATGTGCTCTCTAAAACGGGAAAATTCAAGCAAATTAAAATAAAACGTACAATAAAATATATATTTTGTTTCCATAAATTACTACTAATTTATCAAATAAAAAAATACAAAATCTGGACACTAATGTGGGGAAATTAAAGCCTAAACAATTACATTTTGTTTACATAACATTGTGTATTCATCTATACATCATGAATTATTATTAATATATGAAATAAAAAAAGGTATTTAAAATCCGAAGACTTTAACACGCGAAAATGTAGGCCCCTCAAAAATGATGAATTAATTAAAATAATAAAAACAAATAAAAATATTATACATGTATCCCTCATTATTCATTACTAATATGTAAAATAAAGATGTTACATAATAAAATACAGAACTAATTGAAGGGATGAATAAAAACATGAATTAATGGGTGGCATTGTCAAAACGTGGTCCTTGGGGTGTTGTGTTTTCCCGGAATGCAAAGGAAAGTTGGCGCGGGCAAGGCGTGAGGGTAAGGACATCTTTTAATTAGTACTATAAAAAAGGAACAAAAGGCGCGCACAAGGCGGAAGTACAAAAACTTGCACAAAGGCAGAAACTATGAACATGAAGCAAAACGTCACTAACTGTGGCATTAATAACAAAAACTTACTTGGCATGGAACTATGGAAACACGGGTAGCAGAAGTCATCAGAGGTAAACAGGGGTCGCAGAGTTAATGTCCCCAGGCCGACCAACAGAAAATGAAAAGCTTAAATAACACAGACATGATTAACAACAGGTGCGTGAGTGCAAATTAATCAGGTGAAAACTAATGGGTTGTCATGGAAACAAAACAGGGAGTGAAAAAACAGGAACTGACAAAATCCAAAAAAGCACATGGCCAAACAAAACATGATCACACAGACGTGACAGGCATAAGCTAAACAACAGCAGATGTGCTCCTAATACTATTTTGAAAATGTGCTAAAAAACAAACAAAAACAAAAAAAACCTAATATTTTCTAGATATGAATACAATAAAATTATATATAACATAGAATAAAATAGATTAAGAAAAACTAAGATAAAAGAACACTGTAGGTATTCACTATAAACCATTTAAAATTTGTTTTTGAAATGATTTAAGCGTAAATGCTTAAAAAATTGCAAAAACAAAAATGAATACAAATTTAAAAACATTTAATCCAAAAATATTAATACACAATTATTCATCATCATTAATTATCTAAATATTAAGCAACTCTTTTTGAGACATGTCAAATTGTGCAATTGTGCAAAAATGTTTAATACATTTTTGAAAATGTGCTAAACAAAAAAAAAATTATATCTTCTAAATATGAATAAAATAAAATAATATATAACATAGAATAAAATAGATTAAGAAAAAATAAGAAAAATTAACACTGTAGGTATTCACTATAAAACATTTAAAATGTGTTTTTTAAATGATTTAAGCATAAATGCTTAAAAAATTGCAAAAACAAAAATTAATACAAATTTAAAAACATTTAATACAAAAATATGAATACACAATTATTCATCATCATTAATTATCTAAATATTAAGCTACTCTTTTTGAGACATGTCAAATTGTGCAATTGTGCAAAAATGTTTAATATATTTTTGAAAATGTGCTTAACAAAAAAATAAATTATATCTTCTAAATATGAATGAAATAAAATTATATACAACATAGAATAAAATAGATTAAGACAAAAATAAGATAAATTAACACTGTAGGTATTCACTATAAACCACTTCAAATTTGTTTTTTAAATGATTTAAGCATTAATGCTTAAAAAATTGCAAAAACAAAAACGAATACAAATGTCAAAACATTTAATACAAAAATATTAATACACATAATTATCTAAATGATCTAATTATCTAAATATTAAACTACTCTTTTTGAGACATGTCAAATTGTGCAAAAATGTTTAATAGCTACACTAAAGCATTATTACTAAATTGGGCCTAAATGCGGCAACGATTGATGATAAAAACATTATAAAGAATGTTAGTATAAGCACACACTGCACAATCAATGTTGACATGCATGCTGACTATTTGTACTACTACTAGTACTTTCTTAGTATTGTTGTGAAAATGTTATCATCCGCCAAGAAGCTTTGGTTGCCATGGTCTTATTGGAGACAGGAGTGTCTTGTTGGGGTAACGTGCAGGAAGAATGTAAACATTGTCTGCTCGGAGGCACCACTTCAAAGCCCAAACCTCCTCTCAGCGGTGGTGTGCACTCTTCAACCGACAAGAAGTGAAAGTGAATGCTCATCCACAGTCTGCAGCCTTTTTCCTCTTTGAAGTCACACAAATGGATCTGATTGACTGGTGGAAAAAGTCCACATCAAAACATTCCTTTTGGTTGTTGACCGACTGACCAAAATGTTTAGCTTGAGAGAAAAATAATGGGACAACTTGATCTATCCATTAGATTGGTATGAGTGTATAACAAGTTTAGTTGAATTTCATCTTTTTTCTAGCTTAGTTTAGATCACTGCCATTTTTATGGAAGTATTAACAACTATTGTGCTTCTTTTTCCACATTTTTGAATGTATTATATATACATGTTATTTTGACAGACATATATATATATATATATATATATATATATATATATATATATATATATATATATATATATATATATATATATATATACATATATATATATATATATATATGTATATATATATATATATATATACACACATTTTTGAATGTATTATATATACATGTTATTTTGACAGACATATATATATATATATGTATATATATATATATATGTATATATATATCTATATATATAGATATATATATATATATATATATATATATACACATTTTTGAATGTATTATATATACATGTTATTTTGACAGACATATATATATATATATATATATATGTATATATATGTGTGTATATATATATATATATATATATATATATATATATATATATATATATATATATATTATATATATATATATATATATATATATATATATATATATGTCTGTCAAAATAACATGTATATATAATACATTCAAAAATGTGGAAAAGTGTATATATATATATATATATATATATATATATATATATATATATATATATATATATATATATATATATATATATATATATATATATATATATATATATATATATATATATATATATATATATATATATAAAGCAAATGTCTGTTTTTTGGTGCAATATCTACATAGGTGTATAGAGGCCCATTTCCAGCAACTATCACTCCAGTGTTCTAATGGTACAATGTGTTTGCTCATTGGCTCAGAAGGCTAATTGATGATTAGAAAACCCTTGTGCAATCATGTTCACACATCTGAAAACACTTTAGCTCGTTACAGAAGCTACAAAACTGACCTTCCTTTGAGCAGATTGAGTTTCTGGAGCATCACATTTGTGGGCTCAATTAAACGCTCAAAATGGCCAGAAAAAGAGAACTTTCATCTGAAACTCCACAGTCTATTCTTGTTCTTAGAAATGAAGGCTATTCCACTAAATTGTTTGGGTGACCCCAAACTTTTGAACGGTAGTGTATATATATATATATGTATATATATATATATATATATATATATATATATATATATATATATATATATATATATATATATATATATATATATATAAGCAGACGTGTCTACAGGTTGTAGAGGAAGCTAAAGGCAGTGCCTTTAAAGCACGCCCCCAATATTGTTGTCCGGGTGGAAATCGGGAGAAATTCGGGAGAATGGTTGCCCCGGGAGATTTCCGGGAGGGGCACTGAAATTCGGGAGTCTCTCGGGAAAATCGGGAGGGTTGGCAAGTATGGTGAAGTGAAGTGAATTATATTTATATAGTGCTTTTCTCTAGTGACTAAAAGCACTTTACATTGTGAAACCCAATATCTAAGTTACATTACATACCAGTGTGGGTGGCACTGGGAGCAGGTGGGTAAAGCGTCTTGCCCAAGGACACAACGGCAGCGACTAGGTTGGCGGAAGCGGGGATCGAACCTGGAACCGTCAAGTTGCTGGCACGGCCACTCTACCAACCGAGCTATACCGCCCCATGGTGGACTCACGTATACAAAAGTGTGTACACGGGAAGTAAAACCTGTTGGAATTGTGCCGTTTGTTATCATAAGATTGGTAATAAAAGTTAAAAATAGTGCCAGGCATTGTGTAATTTCTTCTGGGGGCTACAATTTATTACTTTATTTTGTTTTCAAGTAAAAAAATATATATTTTCAAGGTGTAGCGGTGTTAAAAATGTTGTACTGTACCAGTTGAAATGTGAACGGTGCTCATCCCTACTACAGTATAATGATTCATTGAACTATTTAACTGTTGCTTTGCACTGTAAGCAATTTACATCTTGAAATTATGTTTTCTTCTTCCCGTGCAAGCCTTTTCAATAAGGCTCTTAACAGCCAATGTGCTCATTAGGCCTTAGCAAGCAAACCACATGACATAACCTGAATATAAAGCACTTAAGCGACACCTTTAATAGGCCACAACATCTTTTTTTGGAAGCGACTCAGAACAAAGACACGGACAAAAAGGCATGGAAACACAACACCAGAGGGATGACCCAAGCTCCTCACACCAAACAGATACAATAATAATGACTGCCTGTGTGCCCCTTCATCATTATCTTGGCTCACCGACTCAACGTCCCGGCGAAGAAAAAGCCTGGCGCTCCAGGAAAAAAGGACAGGGAATTAGCGGAAAGAGAAAGCAAATAAATAGCCGCTTGAATACGCCACAACAAAGGCGAGAGAGGTGAGGACAAGAGCGAGGGGACTACAGAGGAGGCTGGAGGGGACTACAGAGGAGGCTGGAGGGGACTACAGAGGACGCTGGAGTGGAGGTGATGATGACTGCACACATGTCAAAAAACACTTCTATGGGGAGAGGTTTTAATGAGGCAGACTGTGTGTGTGTGTGTGTGTGTGTGTGTGTGTGTGTGTGTGTGTGTGTGTGTGTGTGTGTGTGTTGTCATCTGTGACACGATGATACTCCACACTTCCTGTCGCCACGTGGGTGGGAGAGCATTTGAGGACGAGCTCGATACTTGAAGAAACAAAGTTACTGAGTTTTGTTTTGAAAGATTTACCGCAAAAAGACAAGGCACAGGTCCTCTGTACCACATTTTGGAATGTTGTATACATCCATTTTATTTTCACAGACATTTTTCACCATTACATTTATTACAAATCAAGAATAATTCAGGGTTTCCCCATAACCTCTTAAGGCCTAAGCTGTTTGTTTACATGCTTTTTTTTTTATTTCTCTTTGCTATTTGGGCTTATTGGACCCTAATTAGAATATAAACTAAAAATCATCTTTTGATATGATGTACTTAGTCCATAAGTACACAAACGTGTACTTCATGTGTAGTGACATGTTCATTTTTATTTTTACACTTTTTTTTCTCCAAATTCCATTGTATGTTATACTCTTTTGACACCACCAGATGGCAGTATAAGTGTCCACATAAGTGGCCATAAGACCCCAATTCAGTAGTGGACACAATTTTGGAAATAAGAGCTAAAAGTTGCTGTCCACGCATGTGGCCACTAAGCCTTTAGAGCTTTTAATGTCATTAAATGTGGCGCGTCGCCAGAGCATTTTTATTACTGCCACACCTTGAAAATATAGATATTTTTTTTGGTACCTGGGAATCATTTGAACTGATACAGTACCAACATTATTTTGGTACCTGGGAATCATTTGAACTGATACAGTACCAACATTATTTTGGTACCTGGGAATCAATTCCGGTACTCAACGATATCATCAATCAATCAAAGTATATTTACATAGCCCTAAATCACGAGTGTCTCAAAGGGCTGTACAAGCCACAACGACGACAAATATTATACTTGAATTTAATGCATGTTTTGGACTAAAACTAATTTATTTGAAAGAAATTGTGAAAAAAAATGAGATTGTGCAACATTTTACATAACCTCTTAAGGCCCAAGCTGTTTGTTTACATGCTTTTTTTTTATTTCTCTTTGCTATTTGGGCTTATTGGACCCTAATTAGAATACAAACTAAAAATCATCTTTTGATATGATGTACTTAGTCCATAAGTACACAAACGTGTACTTCATGTGTAGTGACATGTTCATTTTTATTTTTACACTTTTTTTTTCTTCCAAATTCCATTGTATGTTATACTCTTCTGACACCACCAGATGGCAGTATAAGTGTCCACATAAGTGGCCATAAGACCCCAATTCAGTAGTGGACACAATTTTGGAAATAAGAGCTAAAAGTTGCTGTCCACACATGTGGCCACTAAGCCTTTAGAGGTGTTAATGTCATTAAATGTGGCGTGCCGCCAGAGCATTTTTATTACCGCCACACCTTGAAAATATAGATATTTTTTTGGTACCTGGGAATCATTTGAACTGATACAGTACCAACATTATTTTGGTACCTGGGAATCAATTCCGGTACTCAACGATATCATCAATCAATCAAAGTATATTTACATAGCCCTAAATCACGAGTGTCTCAAAGGGCTGCACAAGCCACAACGACGACGAATATTATACTTGAATTTAATGCATGTTTTGGACTAAAACTAATTTATTTGAAAGAAATTGTGAAAAAAAATGAGATTGTGCAACATTTTACATAACCTCTTAAGGCCTAAGCTGTTTGTTTACATGCTTTTTTTTATTTCTCTTTGCTATTTGGGCTTATTGGACCCTAATTAGAATAAAAACTAAGAATCATCTTTTGATATGATGTACTTAGTCCATAAGTACACAAACGTGTACTTCATGTGTAGTGACATGTTCATTTTTATTTTTACACTTTTTTTTCCCAAATTCCATTGTATGTTATACTCTTCTGACACCACCAGATGGCAGTATAAGTGTCCACATAAGTGGCCATAAGACCCCAATTCAGTAGTGGACACAATTTTGGAAATAAGAGCTAAAAGTTGCTGTCCACGCATGTGGCCACTAAGCCTTTAGAGGTGTTAATGTCATTAAATGTGGCGTGTCGCCAGAGCATTTTTATTACCGCCACACCTTGAAAATATAGATATTTTTTTGGTACCTGGGAATCATTTGAACTGATACAGTACCAACATTATTTTGGTACCTGGGAATCAACTCCGGTACTCAACGATATCATCAATCAATCAAAGTATATTTACATAGCCCTAAATCACGAGTGTCTCAAAGGGCTGCACAAGCCACAACGACGACAAGTATTATACTTGAATTTAATGCATGTTTTGGACTAAAACTAATTTATTTGAAAGAAATTGTGAAAAAAAATGAGATTGTGCAACATTTTACATACCCTCTTAAGGCCCAAGCTGTTTGTTTACATGCTTTTTTTAATTTCTCCTTGCTATTTGGGCTTATTGGACCCTAATTAGAATAAAAACTAAGAATCATCTTTTGATATGATGTACTTAGTCCATAAGTACACAAACGTGTACTTCATGTGTAGTGACATGCTAATTTTTATTTTTACACTTTTTTTTCCAAATTCCATTGTATGTTATACTCTTCTGACACCACCAGATGGCAGTATAAGTGTCCACATAAGTGGCCATAAGACCCCAATTCAGTAGTGGACACAATTTTGGAAATAAGAGCTAAAAGTTGCTGTCCACGCATGTGGCCACTAAGCCTTTAGAGGTTTTAATGTCATTAAATGTGGCGCGTCGCCACGGCATTTTTATTACTGCCACACCTTGAAAATATAGATATTTTTTTGGTACCTGGGAATCATTTGAACTGATACAGTACCAACATCAATCAATCAAAGTGTATTTACATAGCCCTAAATCACGAGTGTCTCAAAGGGCTGCACAAGCCACAACGAGGACGAATATTATACCTGAATTTAATGCATGTTTTGGACTAAAACTAATTTATTTGAAAGAAATTGTGAAAAAAAAGAGATTGTGCAACATTGTACATAATACAAATGAAAAATAAATGGTTTGCATATCTTCCTGACACATGGTCAGTGCATGTGCCTCACCATACCAAGGTCCTGGGTTCCATTTCGGGCTTGGAGGCTTTCTGTGTGGAGTTTGCATGTTCTTTGTGAACATTTCCAGAAAGCTAAGGACCAGAGGGGCCAGACAGGCTATTAGTCCCATTTGGTGTATTCTGGACAACCAGCGTCCTCTACAGTAGCTTTACTGTGGTGTCCCCCAGGGATCTATTCTAGGCCCCATCCTGTTCGAGGGATCTATTCTAGACCCCATCTTGTTCGAGGGATCTATTCTAGGCCCCATCCTGTTCGAGGGATCTATTCTAGGCCCCATCCTGTTTGCTCTATATCTCCTCCCTCTTGGAGAGATTTTTAAGAGGCATGGAGTGTCTTACCACTTTTATGCAGACGACTGCCAAATTTATATGGCGATTTCAAAAGGCCACGGTCCCCTGACCATACTTGCCAACCCTCCCGAATATACTCCTCACCCCTTAAAGGCCTACTGAAATGAGATTGTCTTATTTAAACGGGGATAGCAGGTCCATTCTATGTGTCATACTTGATCATTTCGCGATATTGCCATATTTTTCCTGAAAGGATTTAGTAGAGAACATCGACGATAAAGTTTGCAACTTTTGGTGGCTGATAAAAAAGCCTTGCCTGTAGCGGAAGTAGCGTGACGTCACAGCTTGTGGAGCTCCTCACATCTGTAGTGGAAGTAGCGTGACGTCACAGGTTGTGGAGCTCCTCACATCTGCACATTGTTTACAATCATGGCCACCAGCAGCGAGAGCGATTCGGACCAAGAAAGCGACGATTACCCCATTAATTTGAGCGAGGATGAAAGATTTGTGGATGAGGAAAGTGAGAGTGAAGGATTAGAGGGCAGTGGAAGCGATTCAGATAGGGAAGATGCTGTGAGAGGCGGGTGGGACCTGATATTCAGCTGGGAATGACTAAAACAGTAAATAACCACAAGACATATATATACTATTAGCCACAACACAACAAGGCTTATATTTAATATGCCACAAATTAATCCCGCATAACAAACACCTCCCCCCTCCTGTCCATATAACCCGCCAATACAAATCAAACACCCGCACAACACACTCAATCCCACAGCCCAAAGTACCGTTCACCTCCGCAAAGTTCATACAGCACATATATTTCCCCAAAGTTACGTATGTGACATGCACATAGCGACACGCACGTACGGGCAAGCGATCAAATGTTTGGAAGCCGCAGCTGCGTACTCACGGTAGCGCGCATCCAACTCAAAGTCCTCCCGGTAAGAGTCTCTGTTGTCCCAGTTCTCTACGTGTTTGTGTTGCTGCAGCCGGCCGCTAATACACTGCTTCCCACCTACAGCTTTCTTCTTTGCAGTCTTCATTGTTCATTAAACAAATTGCAAAAGATTCACCAACACAGATGTCCAGAATACTGTGGAATTTTGCGATGAAAACAGACGACTTAATAGCTGGCCACAATGCTGTCCCAAAATGTCTGCTACAATCCGTGACGTCACGCGCAAACGTCATCATACCGAGACGTTTTCAGCAGGATATTTCGCGGGAAATGTAAAATGTCACTTTACTAATCTAACCCGGCCGTATTGGCATGTGTTGCAATGTTCAGATTTCATCATTGATATATAAACTATCAGACTGCGTGGTCGCTAGTAGTGGCTTTCAGTAGGCCTTTAAATGGTTTTACCCTTTAAAATGGTTTTTGAATCATATAACTGGAACAAGCTGCTGTTTTTAAGGACGGACTGCAAGTCAAAGATGGTCCGTATAACAGAAGTATTTGCTAGTCAAAGATCAGGAGCAATGAATCCCGAGGAGCCTAAGGATGCCATGAAGCTACCACGGGAAGTCTTGCACCTTGTACCTGCCTTGAGGGCCTCCAGTTATCTGATCTGCAGAGCAACAGGAGGCCTTCAGTTTCACAGTTGGAAAAAACAACAAGCGTTGAGATCGTAGACAACAGCGGCGTCACAAGCTGGAGACAATGTGTCCACCTTGTAAAAGCTTTCTGCGGCCAATCGGTAATGGAGCACGCCAGCTAATGACAGCCGCTTACGCTGGAGGAAGGAACACCTCAGGCGCCATTGCGGTGATTTCTCATTGCTAGTGGAAAAGGAAACACTCTCCGTGCGTGGAGATGTTTACCAATGCACAGACAAAGCACAAATGTGGCCGTTGTCCCGGCGTGAGCATTCTGACGGGAATGCAGCGAGGCGGACCATTCCTGAAATGCCCGGCACTGCAAAAAGTCAGTGTTCAAAAACAAGAAAAAAATGTACAAAAATTTGTGGTCTTTTATTTGAACTAAGCAAAATGATCTGCCAATAGAAGAAGAACATTCAACTTGTCAAGACTTTCCAAAACAAGTCAAATTAGCTAACATCAATGAACCCCAAAATAGCTTAAAATACGTATATTCTCACTAATAACAAGTGCACTTTTCTTGCTAGAAAAAAAAAAAAAATTGGACCTTTTTGCTCAATATGTTGGAAAATATTCTTAAATGAAGTAAATGCTAGTGCCATTATCTTGACATCATGATATGATACTATATAAATATAATTCACTTCACTTCACCATACTTGCCAACCCTCCCGATTTTCCCGAGAGACTCCCGAATTTCAGTGCCCCTCCCGGAAATCTCCCGGGGCAACCATTCCCGAACTTTAAAAAAGTACTTTTCTACTTGTGAGTGTTGATGACACAACAGTTGATATTCTAGTTTCAAGCATGTTTTACTCAATATAGCTCATCAAATGTCAGCAACAAGCTGTAATATCTTACTGACATCATTTAGGAGCAAAACAAGTAAAACACTCTAACATGAAATCTGCTTAGTGAGAAGAATGATCTTATCAGACAGAAAATAAGCAAATATCAAGGCAAGGCAAGGCAAGGCAACTTTATTTGTATAGCGCTTTTCATACACAAGGCAGACTCAAAGTGCTTCACAGACAACAAAGTGAAATGAAAGAAAATAAAAGCAAAATTAAAATGCAGACAATAAAAATAAAAACAGTGCAGACGTTAAAAGTTAAAAGATTAAAAGATTTAGCTGAAAGCTAAGGTGAACATAAAAGTCTTCAGTCTAGTTTTAAAAGTAGTGAGAGTTGGGGAGAGTCTGACATCTTCACCCTTATTTGACATATTTCATCTTACTTAGATTTCACTTTTTACAGTGTGGCAGAAGTATTCTGGTGGTGACAGCCAGAAGAAAAGCTCTGAATAATGCTTTTAAGGATCAATAATTATCTGACAAGATAAGAACAATCAAGACTGGTGATGCTAGGAATTTTGGAATAGAGAAACACAGAATGTATGCAGGATTAAAACTCATTTGATTGGGGGCAGGAGGCCCCGTTTTGCCTGAAAAAGCAAATGCAAAATGTCAATCAATGAATGACAAGGCGTTTCATAAATGTTTTGACAGCTCACTTAATCCTAGCTTATTCCTGCTCTGTCACAGGTAAGAACATTGTTTGTATACAGCACAGGACAAACGTTTGGACACACCCTCGCCTCATTCAATGGGTTTTCGTTATTTTCAGGACTATTTACAGTGTTGGCGCTAGGAATTTTCAAAATGGGGTCTGAGGGACCCCATCAAGTCATAAAAATGGGGTCGCACAGTAAATTTTTGGGGTCCCACTTTTTGTAAGCGTTTTGAAAACAAATGATAAATGTATGCATTATCCTGTTATATCTCACATTCTATATTGTGTTGTACATTATCCTGTTATATCTCACATTCTATATTGTGTTGTACATTATCCTGTTATATCTCACATTCTATATTGTGTTGTACATTATCCTGTTATATCTCACATTCTATATTGGGTTGTACATTATCCTGTTATATCTCACATTCTATATTGTGTTGTACATTATCCTGTTATAGCTCACATTCTATATTGTGTTGTACATTATCCTGTTATATCTCACATTCTATATTGTGTTCTACATTATCCTGTTATATCTCACATTCTATATTGTGTTGTACATTATCCTGTTATATCTCACATTCTATATTGTGTTTTACATTATCCTGTTATATCTCACATTCTATATTGGGTTGTACATTATCCTGTTCTATCTCACATTCTATATTGGGTTGTACATTATCCTGTTATATCTCACATTCTATATTGTGTTGTACATTATCCTGTTATATCTCACATTCTATATTGTGTTGTACATTATCCTGTTATATCTCACATTCTATATTGTGTTGTACATTATCCTGTTATATCTCACATTCTATATTGTGTTGTACATTATCCTGTTATATCTCACATTCTATATTGTGTTGTACATTATCCTGTTCTATCTCACATTTTATATTGTGTTGTACATTATCCTGTTATATCTCACATTCTATATTGTGTTGTACATTATCCTGTTATATCTCACATTATATATTCTGTTGTACATTATCCTGTTATATCTCACATTCTATGTTGTGTTGTACATTATCCTGTTGTATCTCACATTCTATATTGTGTTGTACATTATCCTGTTATATCTCACATTCTATATTGTGTTGTACATTATCCTGTTATATCTCACATTCTATATTCTGTTGTACATTATCCTGTTATATCTCACATTCTATATTGTGTTGTACATTATCCTGTTATATCTCACATTCTATATTGTGTTGTACATTATCCTGTTATATCTCACATTCTATATTGTGTTCCAACTGGAAAACTTTTCTTATCTTTTGCAAATATTAGCTCATTTGGATTTTTTTCATCCTGTTCCTTCTCAAGCATAGATGTGAAAATATGTGTTTTGTTGTTAGAGTTTAATTGTCTATTGATCAAAAATGCACATCAGTGAAGGAGATAAACAAAAATGAATGAATTAAAACAATAATACAAAAGAAAACACATTTTTATGCATTGAGTCATAAACATTCATTCACTTTCTTCTTTCGTTCATGGATCTACACTTCACCGCTGCTAGTATTTTTTTCTATATTTTGATGTATTACGTTGTAGGTGTATTTATTTCAGTATAAAAGTGTAAAACATTTTTTGTTTCTGTCATGAAATGATGATAATGGTGTGCCAGGGCATACATACATTATTTATTTAACTCCTTAAATCTGTAGAGTCTACATCAACTTCAGATCTATTCTAAAGTTGGTTTTTTTTAATGTTGTTTTTTTGTTTGATTGTTTTCTGTCCTTTTTGTCAAATAAAACTATGTTTTTTTATGGCAAACAAAAAAAAAAAAAGCAACATCTTCCACAACACATATTTTTCAAAGTGTAATATTTGATGTGAAGTAATGGGAACCTTGGATAGGTCAATAATTCATAACAACATTGATTTTGATTCAATATTATGTTTTGAGCAATGACAGTTTTAAAGAAAAAAAACAAAACAGCTTTGCTTTATTAGTCAACAGTGCAACTTTTTCTAAATGACATTTCACCTGTAAGCTTTTTTATTCCACTTTTGTTATGTTTTTGTTTATTTTAATAGTATTTTTAAAATGTGCCGTGGGCCTTTAAAACATTAGCTGCGGGCCGCAAATGGCCTCCGGGGCACACTTTTGACACCCCTGCTGTATTCTGATAAGCAGATTTGATGTTAGAGTGTTTTACTTGTTGTAAGTGTTTTGCTCCTAAATGATGTCAGTAAGATATTACAGCTTGTTGCTGACATTTGATGAGCTATATTGAGTAAAACATGCTTGAAAGTAGAATATCAAGTGTTGTGTCATCAACACTCACAAGTAGAAAACTACTTTTTTAAAGTCATCATTTCTTACTTCAAGCATGAAAAAAAAAAAAGATGATGCCGAGCGCATATCATTATGTCAAGATAATGGCACTAGCATTTACTTCATTTAACAATATTTTTCAACATATTGAGCAAAAAGGTCTCATTTTTTTTTCTACCAAGAAAAGTGCACTTGTTATTAGTGAGAATATACTTATTTTAAGCTATTTTGGGGTTCATTGAGGTTGGCTCATTTGACTTGTTTTGGAAAGTCTTGACAAGCCGAATTTTCTTTTTCTATTAGCAGATAATTTTGCTCTTTGTTAAAAAAAATTCCCCTAATTTTTATTTTTCTTTTTTCTTTTTTTTGAACACTGACTTTTTGCAGTGTAATGGGTTAAAATGATAAAAAAAAATTAAAAAAAATATATATATAAAAATTACATAATAAATATCAATATAAATATATTCATATTAGTAATTAATAATTAAATTGTGTCAATGTTTTTTTTATTTTGCATTCAAATATTTAATCATTGAACAATTAATTTCCAGGGAATTACTTACATGTATCAAATCAAATTTGGTAATATGATATATTTGTTGCATTGGGGGCGGACGGGATCCAAATTAAATTGTGCAACTCCTAAAATCAACTCGTTTTGCGGATGAGACTCAAGTCCTGACCGAGTCTCAAAACAAAAGTCCACTCCAAGCTCTACCACCATTGCACAAATCCTTCATGTGATCCGTGTTAAATGTCGTCCTCTTGCCTGTTTCTTCTGGTTATTCCTGTCCTGTTAACGTAATCCAATCTGCACATCCACACACTCTGGGAGGCAAATAGAATCATTGGAATTAAAGCTCCCACAAACCAAACTGTGTGACGTGGGAGCTTTTTCCCTTGAAACTCCCACACTGATGAAGGTGAAGCTGATGATGGAAAACTCCATGCCTTAATTCCATTTTATTAATAACGTGTTGGGTTTAATTGACAGATCGTGAAGAAATGTTCCCATCTGGCCCAGATGACCGCTGGTTGATGCCTCAGAGAGATGCCAGACAGGCTTTGTGGGACTCTGGACCTCAGCCACGTAGCTGGATTCAGTTCTGTACCTCAGGCCATCGCTTCCGGGCTCAATACCCTTATCACTATGATGGTGGCATGCAAGCTCATGCTTTGTACCACTCCCAAAACACATGGAAGGTAGGTGCAAAACTGTCATTAATATCAATAATCATCACCATATTACAAACCCCGTTGAGCTCAGGCCCAGCCAAGCCGACGGCGTTTCTGGGTGTTGTTGATAAACGGTTTTGGCCTTGCATAGGAGAGTTTTAACTTGCACTTACAGATGTAGCGACCAACTGTAGTTACTGACAGTGGCTTTCTGAAGTGTTCCATGTGGTGATATCCTTTACACACTGATGTGGCTTGTTGATGCAGTACAGCCTGAGGGATGGAAGGTCACGGGCTTAGCTGCTTACCTGCAGTGATTTCTCCACATTCTCTGAACCCTTTGATGATATTACGGAGCGTAGATGGTGAAATCCCTCAATTCCTTGCAATAGCTGCTTGAGAAAGGTTGTTCTTAAACTGTTCAACAATTTGCTCAGGCATTTGTTGACAAAGTGGTGACCCTCGCCCCATCCTTGTTTGTGAATCTACTTTTATAGCCAATCATGGCACCCACCTGTTCCCAATTAGCCTGCACACCTGTGGGATGTTCCAAATAAGTGTTTGATGAGCATTCCTCAACTTTATCAGTATTTATTGCCACCTTTCCCAACTTCTTTGGCACGTGTTGCTGCCATCAAATTATAAAGTTAATGATTATTTGCACAAAAAATAAAGTTTATGAGTTTGAACATGAAATATGTTGTCTTTGTAGCATATTCAACTGAATATGGCTTGAAAAGGATTTGCAAATCATTGTATTCCGTTTATATTTACATCTAACACCATTTCCCAACTCATATGGAAACGGGGTTTGTATTATTATTATTATAGTTTAGAAAATATTTTAAATAAATACAATTATTAACGAAAATCACTCACTTATTCATATGGCTCATATACATGGCTCGCAATATACTGTTTTAAATATGTGTAAACAATACATGTTGCAAGTGCTAACACTTTGATAAAGAAGGTGAGAAACACTATTAAATTAAATCAAGAAATTGTAGCGGCGCTTTTCCCTCCCGTCAAAAAATATCAGTTTTCTGCATGTAAAACTAGAATTATGTGCCATTAAATTGTATTTTGTGTCACTATTTTTGGGGTACACCCTGGACAAGTCGTGTAAATTGTAAATAAAAACAAAATACAATGATGTGCAAAACCTTTTCAACCTATATTCAATTGAATAGACTGCGAAGACAAGATACTTCACGTTCCAGCTGGAAAACTTTGTTATTTTTTTGCAAATATTAACTCATTTGGAATTTGATGCCTGCAACATGTTTCAAAAAAGCTGGCACAAGTGGCAAAAAAGACTGAGAACGTTGAGGAATGCTCATCAAACACTTATTTGGAACATCCCACAGGTGAACAGGCTAATTGGGAACAGGTGGGTGCCATGATTGGGTGTAAAAGTAGATTCCATGAAATGCTCAGTCATTCACAAACAAGGATGGGGCGAGGGTCACCACTTTGTCAACAAATGCCTGAGCAAATTGTTGAACAGTTTAAGAACAACCTTTCTCAAGCAGCTATTGCAAGGAATTTAGGGATTTCACCATCTACGCTCCGTAATATCATCAAAGAGAATGTGGAGAAATCACTGCACGTAAGCAGCTAAGCCCGTGACCTTCCATCCCTCAGGCTGTACTGCATCCAAAACCGACATCAGTGTGTAAAGGATATTACCACATGGGCTCAGGAACACTTCAGAAACCCACTGTCAGTAACTACAGTTGGTCGCTACATCTGTAAGTGCAAGTTAAAACTCTCCTATGCAAGGCGAAAACCGTTTATCAACAACACCCAGAAACGCCGTCGGCTTTGCTGGGCCTGAGCTCATCTAAGATGGACTGATACAAAGTGGAAAAGTGTTCTGTGGTCTGACAAGTCCACATTTCAAATTGTTTTTGGAAACTGTGGACGTCGTGTCCTCCGGACCAAAGAGGCAAAGAACTATCCGGATTGTTCTAGGCGCAAAGTGTAAAAGGCAGCATGTGTGATGGTATGGGGGTGTATTAGTGTGTGATGGTATGGGGGTGTATTAGTGTGTGATGGTGTGGGGGTGTATTAGTGTGTGATGGTATGGGGGTGTATTAGTGCCCAAGACATGGGTAACTTACACATCTGTGAAGGCACCATTAATGCTGAAAGGTACATACAGCTTTTGGAGCAACATATGTTGCCATCCAAGCAACGTTACCATGGACGCCCCTGCTTATTTCAGCAAGACAATGCCAAGCCACGTGTTACATCAACGTGGCTTCATAGTAAAAGAGTGCGGGTACTAGACTGGCCTGCCTGTAGTCCAGACATTGAAAATGTGTGGCACCTGCAATGTGAGAAGGGAGACCCCCGGGCTGTTGAACAACTTAAGCTGTACATCAAGCAAGAATGGGAAAGAATTCCACTTCAAAAATGTGTCTCCTCACTTCCCAAACCAAAACTGAGTGTTGTTAAAAGGAAAGGCCATGTAACACAGTGGTGAACATGCCCTTTCACAACTACTTTGTCACGTGTTGCAGCCATGACATTATAACTTAATTATTATTTGCAAAAAAAAATTAAGTTTATGAGTTTGAACAGTAAATATGTTGTCTTTGTAGCATATTCAACTGAATATGGCTTGAAAAGGATTTGCAAATCATTGTATTCTTTTTTTATTTACGAATTCCACAACGTGCCAACTTCACTGCTTTTGGGTTTTGTATTTGTGGTCACCAAGAGTAATATTACAATACTCACTCTAAGGTGTTATTTTTAGTAATATTACAGATTGAAATGAGTACACAAATGGTGTTGTGAGGTTAAATGTGTGCAACAATCACTAAGTGAAAGTTCATTGCAGTTTTAATGTGCAGTTTTGTTGCGCCTTAGACAGCATTTTGAAAGAAAGTAAGCAGCATTTTATGTACAGGTGCATGTCTATACATTTGATGTACAGGTGCATGTCTATACATTTGATGTACAGGTGCATGTCTATACATTTGATGTACAGGTGCATGTCTATACATTTTATGTACAGGTGCATGTCTATACATTTGATGTACAGGTGCATGTCTATACATTTGATGTACAGGTGCATGTCTATACATTTTATGTACAGGTGCATGTCTATACATTTTATGTACAGGTGCATGTCTATACATTTTATGTACAGGTGCATGTCTATACATTTTATGTACAGGTGCATGTCTATACATTTGATGTACAGGTGCATGTCTATACATTTTGCACGAGGCTTTAAAGAAATCTATTTTCCGGCTTTGATGTCATATTTAGTATGATATTTGGCAACTTTGGCACGAGAGGAAACACCAAACGACTCCCCAGATTGACAACAGTGAGAAGGGAATATGTCTGATATGAATATGATTCTAAAGGAGGAGGAAGAGAAACATCCTCGACGTTAGATGGCTGACTGATAGACTTCAAAGCATTGTTGCACTATGCATTTGGATCCTGGAGGAGCTCTTTCATGTGTTAAGTTGCTCTGGTCAGTGTGTGTGTGTGTGTGTGTGTGTGTGTGTGTGTGTGTGTGTGTGTGTGTGTGTGTGTGTGTGTGTGTGTGTGTGTGTGTGTGTGTGTGAGGGAGAGAGAGAGAGATGCTATCAGCCTGAAGGTACAAGCTCGCCCTTTCAAAAGGATGTTGAGAATATGCTTGAAAATGGAGCCTCTAGGACACGGGTGTCCAAAGTGCGGCCCGAGGGTCATTTGCAGCCCGCAGCTAATAGTTTACCGGCCCGCCACACATTCTGCAAAAATTGCAAAATTGATAGTATTGCAAAAATTTTAAAAAACATTTAAAAAAGTGGAATGAGGTGAAATCTAAGAAGAAAAAGTTGCAATGTTGACACAAAGCTGCCATGCAGGCTGTTTTCTTTTCTTTTGTCTTTCTTTATTTTTCTTTTTTTTGCCATTGCTACAAAAAAAAAGACAAAAAAATCTATGTTATAATGAATTATTGACCTATTCAAGGCTCCAATTACTTCAAAAATGTCACTTTAAAATGTTTTATGTGGTAAATATTGCATATATTGTGTAGTAGCCATATAAAAACATCAACGTTTTCTTTGACAAAAGCGCATAAAACAAACAAAATAATAGTTCCAGCATAAAATGGACAGATATATCTGAAGTTGATCTCGTAACTTAAGTGTTGAAAGTAAAAAAAACCTAATAAAAATGTATCACTTTATGAGTGGGGCACCTTTTGGATCCCAAATATATTTAGTGGTATTTTATTTATCTTTTCACTGATTTCTCAAAAATATTAAAGAATTGAAATCAATGGTGTCCTGCATTATTGATCTTTTAGAGCTCTAATGACTAAATACTGCATATTTCCAGTTTTGCTATGAAAAACAAAGTTGTCTTTGACAGAAGGCTTTTTTTTAAAAAACTTTTTATCAACCTGAAGTTGATATAGAGATTTACTGTAAGCGTTAAATAAAAAACAATAATAATAATTTGACTTATCTTTAACGTTTTAATGACTGAGACCCTTTATAGTCTCCGGGAGCCCTAAAGGTTAAAAAAAAAAAATCCATATATTTTGTTATGGTTTGAAAATGAAAAATGTCAAAATGGCCCCCACATGCTTACATTTTTCCGTGTGTGGCCCTCAGTGGAAAAAGTTTGGACACCCCTGATCTAGGACAAGTGTCAAATTCAACACTGCAAAAAGGGAAATCTAAGTAAGATGAAATATGTCAAATAAGGGTGATATTTGCTTATTTTCTGTCTGATAAGATCATTCTTCTCACTAAGCAGATTTGATGTTAGAGTGTTTTACTTGTTTTAAGTGTTTTGCTCCTAAATGATGTCAGTAAGATATTACAGCTTGTTGCTGAGATTTGATGAGCTATATTGAGTAAAACATGCTTGAAACTAGAATATCAACTGTTGTGTCATCACAAGTAGAAAACTACTTTTTTAAAGTAATTATTTCTTATTTCAAGCATGAAAAAAAACATCATGACTTTGACACAATTGTGTCTCATATTAAAACAGATGACAGCCAAATGGACTTTGCTGTTTTATTTTCAACGAAACAATAGAAAAGATGTACTCATATAGTAGTACAGTTGTTATTAGTGAGAATATACTTATTTGAAGGTATTTTGGGGTTGATTGAGGTTAGCTCATTTGACTTGTTTTGGAAAGTCTTGACAAGACAAATTTTCTTGTTCTATTGGCAGATCATTTTGCTTAGTTCAAATAAAATTGCCCTCATTTTTGTAGTTTTTTTTCTTGTTTTTGAACACTGACTTTTTGCAGCGAAAGC
Source organism: Entelurus aequoreus (assembly GCF_033978785.1). Lineage (NCBI taxonomy): Eukaryota > Metazoa > Chordata > Actinopteri > Syngnathiformes > Syngnathidae > Entelurus > Entelurus aequoreus. Next base: position 38,624 of record NC_084742.1, on the reverse strand, counting down.
CTCGGGGCCAGATGTGGCCCCGCCACTTCATTGTATTTGGCCCCCGAAAGCCTGGAAATAACATGTATTGATAAAGTACTGTAACTTTTCCTACTAAATGTATCCTTTCTTTCTATTTTGGGAGAAAAACAATACATGTACTCCACGCAATCGCAACTTATGTTAACTTAAATATTGTCTAATTATGCAAAAAATATATGATCAAACATTCAAACCATTTTTTCAATAGAAATAAATACTAATAATAATGATTTCACAGCAAGTTATCCATCAAATGCATGATTTTTGTATCCCTTTAATTTAGGTAACTTAGTATTTCTGTGCATTGTCCCTTCAAGTAAAGACTAAACTAAACTAAACAAATTGTGCAATGTAAAAGTAGCAATAGATTTCCTGGTAGTAAAAGTGTGAAATTTACTGTGGTTTTCACAGCATTTTTCTCAAAATGAAAAAAACTGTACTTTTTTTAAACTGTGGTGCCATTTTGGCATTTACAGTAATACACCAAAAAAATCTACAGTTGTTGATTTGCGGTAAAAAACAACAACAAACTGGCAGCTCAGGTGCCAAAATTTTGCTGTAAAATTGCAGTTTTTTTTATTTACAGTAAAAAAAAACACATACATTTTACAGTTTAATTCAGGCAACGGAGCTGCTTTTTTTTTTTTTACCATAAAAACAGCAGTACTGTTTGTCCATTTACAGTAATATACACTACATTTTGAGGTGAAATTATTGCAACTTACCATATTTTTTTTTACATTTTAGTTTAAAAAAAATCTACTAACAAAACACATTACAAAATTGTGTAATAAGAGTATTCACTGTTAGAAGCGGCCCTCTGGGGCCAAACATAACTGCGATGTGGCCCTCAATCAAATTGTGCAATGTAAAAGTAACAATAGATTTCATGGTAAAATTGTGAAATTTACTGTGGTTTTTACAGCATTTTTCTCAAAATAAAAAAAACTGTACTTATTTATAACTGTTGTGCCATTTTGGCATTTAGAGTAATACACCAAAAAATCTACAGTTGTTGATTTGCGGTAAAAAAAACAACAACAAACTCGCGGCTCAGGTGCCAAAATTTTACTGTAAAATTGCCTTTTTTTAAATTTAAAGTAAAAAAATAAACACAAATTTTACAGTCACATTTTTTATTACCATAAAACAGCAGTAGTGTTATTTACAGTAAAAAAATAAACATGCATTTTACAGTCACATTTTTTTAATTTTTTTTTTTTTTTTACCATAAAACAGCCGTACTGTTTTTCCATTTACAGTAATATACACTTCATTTTGAGGTGAAATTATTGCAATTTACCATATTTTTTTTTTACATTTTAGTTAAAAAATCTACTAACAACATGCATTACAAAATGGTGTAATAATAGTATTCACTACTAGAAAACTGGGGCCAAACATAACTGTGATGTGGCCCTCAGTGAAAACCAATCTGACACCTCTGATCTAGGATGTTAATTTGATATCTTATAGATGTCACTTAGTGAGAAAAACGCAAGAAAGGCAGCAAATGGCGTACATAAATGGCGTGAGCAGCATAGAACAATGCACTAACAAACATCTTGCTAAAGAAATAGTGTTGTCTAACAATGAAGTTATTAAAATCATACTTTTTGAATCTTGATTCATTGTTAATACATGTCTACATAAGTTAAATACATTTAATACAAGCACATCTTTTACTTGCCCGCAACTTGGTAACAGTTTTATGTTGGTAAAAATGTGCTGTATTTTGAAATGACATTTGCCAGCGAGCACGAGAGTCGGCGTGGCGTTCTTGGTCTTTGCTCTGATGTTTATGCATTGACCTGGTCAATGACGCTATGGCAATAGTTCTTAAATAGTGGGGAAGTGCGATGCTGGGTGTTGGGGGGCATCATGCAGTATCATGCTTCAAAACACACTCTGAAAAGTTGTACAAAACTTGCTGATTTTGGCCATTAATCATGACCACCTGAATAATAATAATTACAAAAAATACAAACCCTGTTACCATATGAGTTGGGAAATGGTGTTAGATGTAAATATAAACGGAATACAATGATTTGCAAATCCTTTTCAAGCCATATTCAGTTGAATATGCTACAAAGACAACAAATTTCATGTTCAAACTCATAAACATTTTTTTTTGTGCAAATAATCATTAACTTTATAATTTGATGGCAGCAACACGTGACAAAGAAGTTGTGAAAGGTGGCAATAAATACTGATAAAGTTGAGGAATGCTCATCAAACACTTATTTGGAACATCCCACAGGTGTGCAGGCTGATTGGGAACAGGTGGGTGCCATGATTGGGTATAAAAGTAGATTCCATGAAATGCTCAGTCATTCACAAACAAGGATGGGGCGAGGGTCACCACTTTGTCAACAAATGCCTGAGCAAATTGTTGAACAGTTTAAGAACAACCTTTCTCAAGCAGCTATTGCAAGGAATTTAGGGATTTCACCATCTACGCTCCGTAATATCATCAAAGGGTTCAGAGAATCCTTGCCTTTCCATTAAGAACAATACATTAGTTTTTAGTATAAGTTTGCTGGTTTCAAGAAATGTAATGCCGAGCGCATATCATTATGTCAAGATAATGGCACTGGCGTCTACTTCATTTAAGAATATTTTTCAACATATTGAGCAAAAAGGTCTTTTTTTTCTACCAAGAAAAGTGCACTTGTTATTAGTGAGAATATACTTATTTTAAGGTATTTTTTGGTTTGATTGAGGTTAGCTCATTTGACTTGTTTTGGAAAGTCTTGACAAGCCAAATTTTCTTGTTCTATTGGCAGATAATTTTGCTTAGTTCAATTAAAATACCCCTCATTTTTGTATTTTTTCTTTTCTTGTTTTTGAACACTGACTTTTTGCAGTGTATGTGCTCCAATCATAATAATAATGCTCCAATCACTCTATCACCAAACAATAAGAGTTGTAGAAATGATTGTAAACTCAAGACAGCCATGACATGATGTCCTTCACAAGTGTATGTTGTCATAGCGGTGTGGTCTGTGGGTTGTTTGTTTTCCCGAGATGCAAGTAAAGTTGGATCGGACACGACGTGAAGGTAAAGACATTTTTATTTTAACACTATAAACTACAAAAAAGGTACAAAAAAAAGGCGCGCTCAAGGTGGAGATAAATTTGGCTAAGAAACAAAAACTACCACAAAGGCAAAACTATGGACTATAAACAAAAAGTTACTTGGAACATGAAAATAGACAAAACTCACTTGGCATGGAACTATGGTAGTAACATGTAGGTAACATGGGTAGCAGAAGTCAAACAGAGTTCATGTCGCCAGCCAGACTGCCTGGCAACTGAAAGCTTCAATAATACCGACATGATTAGTGACAGGTGCGCGAGTGCAAAACGTGAGACAGGTGAAGCTAATGAGTAGTCATGGTGACAAGGCAAGGGAGTCAAAGCAGGAACTAAAAAGTCTCCAAAAACCAAGCAGAACATAACTAAACAAAAACATGATCAACAGACATGACTTTTGTAAACTTTTGACCACGACTATAGGTGGGAAACACACCTGCCGGTACCGTATCAGTTCAAATGTGAACGGTACCCATCACCAGGGGCGTCACTAGCTTTTAAGGACAGGGGGGGCTTAGCCCCCAGGAGATGCGAGAGAACGTAGCGCACGAGCACAAAACTTCACAAACGGCTAACAAAGACTTAGAAATGATTAATTGTTATTATTATTATTTCAGTGGGTTTAGTTTCAATGTGTGTTCAGTACAACAACAAACATGGTGACATTTTGTTTACAGCATCAACAAGAAACAATGACTTGCATGATCCTTCAAGATGCACTGAAACACAATGAAAGTGGTGGCATTAGCCTCTATGTTATCTATTCACAACATAGAGGCTAATGCCACCACTTTCGCTCACAATACAATAATTGTTTGTTCCCAAATATTACATTTTGGGCACATATAGGACTAAAATGGTTGTAAATTCAAGCCCTGGAAATATTACTTAATTACTTGAATTAAAGTAATATCTGGATCGGGATAATTTGGCTTTTATATAATATATTTATATATATATATATATATATATATATATATATATATATATATATATATATATATATATATATATATATATATATATATATATATATATATATATATATATATATATATATATATATATATATATATATATATTATGGCAAGCCGTTAAGGAAATTAAATATATATGGAAGTCTGAATAGAAATGAGAAACATTTATATATACTGTAAATAAGAAAGACTTAGAGTCCGTCTGCTGATCTGAAAAAGAGCCAAAGCTGTCAAAGAGCTGAGGGACCATCTTCAAAGTGCAATGCTGAAACAAATAGTGCAAACAATAAAATGTAACTTCCAGGGCTTGAGATTAACGTAGTCCCGTCGTCCCGGGGACATAAAAGAAATGCACGGGATGAAATTAAATGCTCCCCGGGACGATGGCTTTTAACCATTTTATTTATTTTTATTTTTATGTATTTATTGTTTTTACATTTTATAATAAATGTCTTGGTTTTTCCTCCCTCTGAAAATCCTATGAAATGTTTAACAAGCCATCCTATAATAATACAACAGTTATTAATGTAACAATACAATAAAACAAATATATTTAATGATGTTGTTTTCATTATTTTAACAATAGGCTAATGTATATTACTTTATATAGATTCTACAAGAAACACAAAACTTAAAAACTATTTATTTTTATTTACAATGGCAGACACAAGGTTCTTGTTCTGCAGTGCTGTGTGCTAATGTGTCTCGTACACCTGCAGGACCGCAAGCAAGGTCGCAGAGAAAATGTGGACTGGATTTTGAGTGATGTGGGCATTTTCTATATGAACAAGTGGAATGGATTGGATAGCGACGCACTAAAGGGGCTCTCTACCTTACACTATGAAGTGAGGGGAAACTGAAACCATAATGACAGCTTATATGATTATTTATTTAAACTCATATTCGGGCCACTTTATAATGAATATGTTGGCATGTATTTGTAAAAAATTTAATTTTTTTTAACACCAAATTATTTAGGGGGGCTTAAGAACATTTTAGGGGGGCTTGAGCCCCCCTAAAATAGGTCTAACAACGCCAATGCCCATCACTATGAAAAAGCGTCTTCAAACTTTTCACAGACATTGTTTCATAAAAATATATATTTAGCGTGGCTTTTGGGCTACTTCATAACAACGTAAAAGGGAACCAAAAGATTCCCTAATCCTGATATAATGCATTACAGACAGAACACACACCTATCTTCTACCAACTACCTTCAAAGCATCACATTTTGCATCAAACCCTGCCACGTTTTCGTGAGAACTGCCTCAGACCTGCTTCAGTGAGAACTGCCTCAGACCTGCTTCAGTGAGAACTGCCTCAGACCTGCTTCAGTGAGAACTGCCTCAGACCTGCTTCAGATATATACTTGGAGGCAAAGTACAAAAAAAAAATCAAAAGTCAATGGCGCCGCTACGCTCGGACAACTGCTGGCTTGTTGCTTTAAGATGCATGGCGGAGTCTGTAGGTCACGCTGCAAAGCTGGCGTGCCATCGGGTGGCGTGGGACAAACCCAGGCAGGGCGAGGGGTCAAAAATCAGACCAACCTGTACTCTAAACCCGTGTTTTTGAACCTTTTTTTAGCCAAGGCACATTTTTTTCATTGAAAAAATCCCGAGGCATGCACACCACCAGCAGAAAACATCAACAAATCAATCAATCAATTATGGTTAATTAAATATATAGCCCTAAATCAAAAGTGTCTCAAAGGGCTGCACAAGCCACAACGACATCCTCGGTTCAGAGCCCACACAAGGGCAAGGAAAAACTCACAACCCAGTGGGACGTCAATGTGAATGACTATGAGAAACCTTGGAGAGGACCGCAGATGTGGGTCACCCCCCCCCCCCTCTCCTCTAGGGGGGACTGGATGCAATGGACATCGAGTGGGTCTAGCATAATATTGTGAAAGTCCAGTCCATAGTGGATCTAACATAATAGTGAAAGTCCAGTCCATAGTGGATCTAACATAATAGTGAGAGTCCAGTCCATAGTGGATCTAACATAATAGTGAGAGTCCAGTCCATAGTGGATCTAACATAATAGTGAGAGTCCAGTCCATAGTGGATCTAGCATAATAGTGTGAGAGTCCAGTCCATAGTGGATCTAACATAATAGTGAAAGTCCAGTCCATAGTGGATCTAACATAATAGTGAAAGTCCAGTCCATAGTGGATCTAACATAATAGTGAGAGTCCAGTCCATAGTGGATCTAACATAATAGTGAAAGTCCAGTCCATAGTGGATCTAACATAATAGTGAAAGTCCAGTCCATAGTGGATCTAACATAATAGTGAAAGTCCAGTCCATAGTGGATCTAACATAATAGTGAAAGTCCAGTCCATAGTGGATCTAACATAATAGTGAGAGTCCAGTCCATAGTGGATCTAACATAATAGTGAGAGTCCAGTCCATAGTGGATCTAACATAATAGTGAGAGTCCAGTCCATAGTGGGGCCAGCAGGAGACCATCCCGAGCGGAGACGGGTCAGCAGCGCAGAGATGTCTCCAACCGATGCACAGAAGAGCGGTCCACCCCGGGTCCCGACTCTGGACAGCCAGCACTTCATCCATGGCCTAGCCTCAACCACAAGAGATAGAGGGGGGCATAGGAAAAAAGAAAAAACAACGGCAGATCAACTGGTTTAAAAAGGGGGTCTATTTAAAGGCTAGAGTATACAAATGAGTTTTAAGATGGGACTTAAATGCTTCTACTGAGGTAGCATCTCTAACTGTTACCGGGAATAGAAAACGCCCTATAGCCCGCAGACTTTTTTTGGGCTCTGGGAATCACTAATAAGCCGGAGATCTTTGAACGCATATTTCTTACCAGGACATGTGGTCCACAATCGGCAAGATAGGCTGGAGCTAGACCAGTGGTTCTTAACTTGGGTTTGATCGAACCCTAGGGGTTTGGTGAGTCGGCCTCAGGGGTTGGATGGAGCCTCCGCCACGGAGGTAAAGAGACATCCGACTTATGGTGTGAATAAAAAGTTCTCCCTATCAGCGTATTATGGACACCCCCAAACAATGTTACCTCTAATTTTACATCTGATTTGCAGGTTTTTTGATTGATCGATTGAAACTTTTACTAGCAGATTGCAAAGGAAGAGAATGAAACAGTGAAGTACATATTCCGTACAATTGACCACTAAATGGTAACACCCCAATAAGTTTTTCAACTTCTTTAAGTCGGGGTCCACGTTCATCAATTCATGGTAATGTGTGTAATTTGTTGTGAGTTCATGCACGTCTTGGTTTTGTTCTTTGAACAAGATAATATTCACGCAAAGTTAATTTTGTGCACCAGTAAAAAAACATATCACTTTTTCTTGAATTGAAAAAACATTTTATTTTTCCCAAAAGAAGGGTTGGGTGAATGCACATATGAAACTGGTGGGGTTCGGGACCTCCAACAAGGTTAAGAACCACTGAGCTGGACCGTGTAGTATTTTATACGTAAGTAGTAAAACTGTATGAAATGAAACTCAACAGCCGATATTGACAGTAAAAAATCGTTCTTGCAAGTGTTGGATATGAATTTAAAGCATAACCAAGCATGCATCACTATAGCTCTTGTCTCAAAGTAGGTGTGCTGTCACCACCTGTCACATCACACCCTGACTTATTTGGAGTTTTTTGGTGTTTTCTTGTGTGTAGTGTTTTAGTTCTTTGTCTAGTGCTCCTATTTTGGTGGCTTTTCCTGTCGCAGTTTCGTGTTTTCCTTTGAGTGCTTTTCCCCGCACCTGCTTTGGAAAATCAAATCGAGACTGTTGAAGTTGTTGCTATCCTTCTTTGTTGATTGTCATGTCATGTACGGATGTACTTTGTGGACGCCGTCTGCTGCCTCACACGCTGTAAGTTTTTGCTGTCGTCCAACATTCTGTTTTTGTTTACTTTGCAGCCAGTTCAGTTTTAGTTTCGTTTTGCATAGCCGTCCCTAAGCTTCAATGCTTTTTCTTAGCGGCACTCGCCTTTTGTTTACTTTTGGTCTAAGCGTTAGATAGCTTTTTACCTGCACCCTGCCTCCCACTGTCATCTGCATATTGTTATCACGACACCAAACCTTATACCCGACATCTACAAAGCAATCAGTTACCTGCTGCCACCTACTGATAAGGAAGAGTATTACACGGTTACTCTGCCGAGCTCTCGACAGCACCAACACTCAACAACGGCACATTATTTGCGGATTATAATTACTGCTTTGCAAACATTATTTCAACCCAATTACACTGCAAAAACTGAAATTGAAGTAAGATGAAATATCTCAAATAAGCTGATAGTTGCTTATTTTCTGTCTGATAAGATCATTCATCTCACTAAGCAGATTTGATGTTTGTCATGATCTGTGGTCTGGATCATGTTTTTGTTATTTTCTGTTAGTTTTAAGACTCCATCAGTTCCTGTTTTTGTTCATCCTTGTTTGTTTTAGTTTCCATGGCGACTGATTAGTTTCACCTACCTCATGTGTTCGGGACATGCACCTGCTCTAATCAGAGACTATTATTTAAGCCTGTCTTTGCCAGTTAGTCGGCCTGGCGTCATTGCTTGTGTCATGCAATTGTTTGCTTCATGCCTTGCCAAGGAAGTTTTCTTTTTTCATGCCACAGTTAGCCAGTTTTTGCCCTCAACACTCACAAGTAGAAAACTACTTTTTTAAAGTCATACTTTCTTATTTCAAGCATGAACAAAAAAAAATCATGACTTTGACACAATTTTGTCTCATAATTAAAACGGATGGACTTTGCTGTTTTATTTTCAATGAAACAAGAGAAAATATGTACTCATAAAGTAGTACAGTTGGCACAGTACAGTAAACTGACAGTTGATATTTTAACATTTAGCATGTGACATTTCGAACAATTTTGAACAGAAATAGTTCATGCAAATTCAGATGAATTCTTCAAAATTACAATTAAAACATTTTTGGCCGGGGGCCGGGCTGTATATACTGTATATATATATATATATACACACACAAATATATATATATATATATATATATATATATATATATATATATATATATATATATATATATATATATATATATATATATATATATATATATATATATATATATATATATATATATCGGACATCCCTAATATATATATTAGGGATGTCCGATAATGGCTTTTTGCCGATATCCGATATTCCGATATTGTCCAACTCTTTAATTACCGATACCGATATCAACCGATACCGATATCAACCGATATATGTAGTCGTGGAATTAACACATTATTATGCCTAATTTGGACAACCAGGTATGGTGAAGATAAGGTACTTTTTAAAAAAATTAGCAAAATAAGATAAATAAATTAAAAACATTTTCTTGAATAAAAAAGAAAGTACAACAATATAAAAACAGTTACATAGAAACTAGTAATGAATGAAAATGAGTAAAATGAAGTGTTAAAGGTTAGTACTATTAGTGGAGCAGCAGCACGCACAATCATGTGTGCTTACGGACTGTATCCCTTGCAGACTGTATTGATATATATTGATATATAATGTAGGAAGCAGAATATTAATAACAGAAAGAAACAACCCTTTTGTGTGAATGAGTGTAAATGGGGGAGGGAGGTTTTTTGGGTTGGTGCACTAATTGTAAGTGTATCTTGTGTTTTTTATGTGGATTTAATAAAAAAAAAAAAAAAAAACAGACAAAAAAACCCCCCAAAAAACGATACCGATATTAAAATTAATAATTTCCGATATTACATTTTAACGCATATATCGGCCGAAATTATCGGACATCCCTAATATATATATATATATATATATATACGGATATATATATATATATATATATATATATATATATATATATATATATATATATATATATATATATATATATATATATATATATATATATATATATATATTCCTCGCGCACTAATTGACTGAAAGAGCACGTATTTGGCGCGATGATGTCATGTTATGGATGGGAAAATGCATTTTTCGACAATATGATTTGCCTGAGCGGCTAAGAGACCCCAAGAGTAACAAGCGCTTGCCTTGTTGCCTTTCCATTGTGAGAAATAAACTAGTTTTTGCTGGTTTCAAGAAATGTAATGCCGAGCGCATATCATTATGTCAAAATAATGGCACCAGCATTTACTTCATTTAAGAATATTTTTTAACATATTGAGCAAAGAGGTCTCATTTGACTTGTTTTGGAAAGTCTTGACAAGCCACATTTTCTTGTTGTATTGGCAGATCATTTTGCTTAGTTCAAGTAAAATACCCCTCATTTTTGTATATATTTTTTTCTTGTTTTTGAACACTGACTTTTTGCAGTGTAGGTGAAATGACATAATCTCCCACGGCACACCATAGACCAGACCTGGGCACACCATAGACCAGACCTGGGCACACCATAGACCAGACCTGGGCACACCATAGACCAGACCTGGGCAAATGAAGGCCCGGGGGCCACATGCGGCCCGTTAAGCTTTTCAATCTGGCCCACCAGACATTCCCAAATATTTTTTTAGATCTTTAATATGTAAAGTGTAGCTGCCATTATGATGTGCACTCATGTTTTCTAATGACCGGAAGTCTTCAACTATACTAAGTATTTCAATGGTTAGAATCTGCACTTTTGCATGACATACTAGTTACTATGGTAATCTAATTATTTACTATGGTCATCTAATTAGTTACTATGGTAATTGTAGAGGTTGCCCTCTAGTGGGTTCCTTGGACCACCACACACTGCCACGAGAGCCCGGATTTCAAGGTACGACACTGTTTTATTTTCTTAAATATTGCTCGGCTTTTGCTTTCCAGCAAAATGTCTTTTTGTCTTAGTTCGTGTCTCTCTCTTTCTGGGTCCCACTCCAACTCCAACCCATTGTCTCGTCCCTGCTGCTGCTAATAAAGGCGACAGGTGATTAGATAACAAGGCCCACCTGGGCCATCTACTCACCTGTCACTGTCTTCGAGGCCTGTCCTTGCACACCCCGTTATGCGGCAGGCCCGCAGGCCACGCCCCCCTCCACAGTAATCTAATGAGTTACTATGGTAATCTAATGAGTTACTATGGTAATCTAAGTCACAGCAGCTCAGACGAGGCACCAAGCAGTGTGGGTGGGGAGTGTTTCCACAGAGTGTTTCCAGAGCCTGAAATGTGGGTGTCAGGGACAGACGCGGAAGGAGATTTTTACAACAAAGTTCTCAAGCTTAGTGATATATCACATGTATCAGATGTATCAGATTGTAGCTGGTTTGTTTTTTTACCCTTCACGTTCATATTTCGCGATTTGCTTGATGGTAAAATATGTGTATGGAGAGGGGGTGTGACGTTCTTATGTTGTCAATATTCAGTGTTTTATCCTTCATAGTTAATATTGTAAATTCCACATTCTTTATTTTCATGTACATTCTGGGTGTCTCATTCAGTCAAAAAATGTAAAATTCCATTGCGGTTTTTAAGGCGGTCTGTCATAACGTTTTTAGCATTCAATCAGACATTATTGTGAGGTTTTATATTAGTGATCCTAAAAATAGATATACTGGCCTCCAGACACATTTTTTTCTCTAAATTTGCCCCCCTGAAGCCAAATAATTGCCCAGGCCCGCCATAGACTGTATCTCACAGCACAGTGGTTGAAAAACACTGCTCTAAACAAAATAATGTTGCGCAAGAAACAGAGTAAAGGAAGTGACGTGGAGGAGCGAGGTGCAGCCGGGACATTTTTTTGCACTTTATTGGGCCCAGAAGCCCGAGTACGCTCCATGCAGGACTGGTTCGGACCACCCATCTGGACTGGCTGAGTGCCTGGGCTGACTGGACTGAATGAATGGAGGCGTGCTGACTGTGCACCGACGCACATCAAATAAAAGCAGTAGAAATAAAGACATTTGTTCCTTATTCTAACTAATGCCGGTACAGAAACGTGTGTTTACTGTGCACAAATCACAATAAATCAATGCCGTTTTTTTGGCCTTTTGGCAGAGCTGAAAAGCAAATGAGCAAATGAAATGAAGCTTAAATTGTCTTGTCCCCTGTATGCCGTGACAACAAGGGCTCTTCTTTCCCTGTAGCTCACCTCTATAAAAAGAAAAGTGTAAATAAAGCAACACAACGTAATAAAGAAGCACATGATAAAAATGCCACTTTTCTTGGAGCCACCAGACTGACCCGCAGAACACAACTACTTCTGGGTAACACGTATCATAATCCCTAATGGGGGGTTTAGGGTATGTGGGGGCGAGATGCGAGGCCACCAAGATAGCTATTCACAGTGTCCAGACACACGGAGAGACCTCCGGGAGAGAAAGATGTTGTGAGGTGTTGGTATGAGACTTATATGACACCCCTGGGAAGAATAGTGATTAGTAGCCGAAGAGGACTGATAACATTCTAAAGCCTCCACAGGCACACGTGGACAATTAACACACGCAGGAAATATTCAATAATCCTATTAAAGACATTCAAATCGGCCTGGTTACTCTGCAAAAAGTCCGTGTTCAAAAACAAGAAAATAAAATACAAACATTAGGGGTATTTTATTTGAACTAAGCACAATTATCTGCCAATAGAACAAGAACGTTTAGCTTGTCAAGACTTTCCAAAACAAGTCAAATGAGCTAACCTCAATGAACCCACAAATACCTTCAAATAAGTATATTCTCACTAGTAACAAGTGCACTTTTCCTGGTAGAAAAAAAAGAGACCTTTTTGCTCAAATATGTTGAAAAGTATTCTTAAATGAAGTAAATGTTAGTGCCGCTATCTTGACATCATGATATGCACTAGGCATCATGTTTTTTTTTTTCATGCTTGAAGTAAGAAATTATGACTTTAAAAAATAAGTTTTATACTTATGAGTAGAGATGTCATTTCATTTTTTTTCTCATTTATTTATTTATTTCAGGCAATGACATAAAAAAAAAGAATAAAAAAAAAAGTACAAAGTTGACAACACATAATAATATCAATTAATATAGTGCAAAAGGTAATATATACACTACCGTTCAAAAGTTTGGGGTCACCCAAACAATTTAGTGGAATAGCCTTCATTTCTAAGAACAAGAATAGACTGTGGAGTTTCAGATGAAAGTTCTCTTTTTCTGGCCATTTTGAGCGTTTAATTGACCCCACAAATGTGATGCTCCAGAAACTCAATGTGCTCAAAGGAAGGTCAGTTTTGTAGCTTCTGTAAGGAGCTAAAGTGTTTTCATATGTGTGAACATGATTGCACAAGGGTTTTCTATTCATCAATTAGCCTTCTGAGCCAATGAGCAAACACATTGTACCATTAGAACACTGGAGTGATAGTTGCTGGAAATGGGCCTCTATACACCTATGCAGATATTGCACCAAAAAGCAGACATTTGCAGCTAGAATAGTCATTTAGCACATTAGCAATGTATAGAGTGTATTTCTGTAAAGTTAAGACTAGTTTAAAGTTATCTTCATTGAAAAGTACAGTGCTTTTCCTTCAAAAATAAGGACATTTACATGTGACCCCAAACTTTTGAATGGTAGTGTAGTATGTAATGCATGATTGTCCAGTTTTGCCTGAAAGGGAGTGGGAAGAAGATCATTTATTTAATCCCACCCCCAGTTCTCCATTCAGTGATTATTCACATGACTTTCACTCTCACTTTGTTCAAGGATTATAATACAGATGTTGTATCATAGTGGCATTACCACAGGTAACAATCATTATTACACTGTAATAATCATTTGTATCAACAATGTAGGAAGAATGAATATACCAACAATGGTAATAGACAACATAGCAACAATGGTAATAGACAACATAGCAATAATGGTAATAGACAACATAGCAACAATGGTAATAGACAACATAGCAATAATGGTAAGTAAACATTGAGCACATGTTAACACTTTGAGACAGAGTACAGCAGCAGGTCAAATTAAAAACCCTCATCTCTATATTTGAACCAGACCCCATGTTTGTATAATAGTTTAAATCCATTAATAGTTTGGCATTGCTTGTGTTGTAAGTCCACTTTGTTCCATAGTTTTACTCCGCATACAGACACACAAAAACATAGTTCTACTCCGCATACAGACACACAAAAACATAGTTTTACTCCGCATACAGACACACAAAAACATAGTTTTACTCCGCATACAGACACACAAAAACATAGTTTTACTCCGCATACAGACACACAAAAACATAGTTTTACTCCGCATACAGACACACAAAAACATAGTTTTACTCCGCATACAGACACACAAAAACATAGTTTTACTCCGCATACAGACACACAAAAACATAGTTTTACTCCGCATACAGACACACAAAAACATAGTTTTACTCCGCATACAGACACACAAAAACATAGTTTTACTCCGCATACAGACACACAAAAACGTTTACGAGTGGTTTGAGCTCTCGGCAATGAGAAATATCCAAAGAAATGTCCGATAATATCGGACTGCCGATATTATCGGCAAATAAATAAATCAACACCGTATGGAAAAAAAAGTCAACAACAGAAGGAGATAACGTCCGCAGGAACCTACCACATAGCGAAGGACATACACTATTTGATTTCCTATTATGCAGCTTATTTTTATTTGACACTTATTGAAATATCTTGTGTGACATCATGCACAAAAGTTTGTTTTAAACTATTGTAGTGGCGTTCTGTACAAAAAGTGCACTTTAATTTAGTGTTGTTTTGATAAGTCATCTTAGTGACATCATGCACAAAAGTGCACACATAGCTTGTTTTGAAATGTCTCTGACAATCTTGCACTTTCTCTTTTGAAATGACGTGAATGTTTGCTTAATAACTCTTTCATAAATACACTTTTGCTAAATTGACTTATTTGTGATTTCCCTCCAGTGTTTCCCATAAACTGCCAAGATACCTGTGGCGGTGGGGGCGTGGCTATGGGCGTGGTCACCATGACATCGAGTAATTTGCATAATTTACTACAATGATATGATTTTCTCTAAAAAGGCTCAAAAAATGTATACTTACTAATTAATAATAACAGTTTTGTTTTAAATGTCCATCCATCCATTTTACAATATAATTACAACACTTTATGTACATATTTATATACAGATTTGAACAATAAGTTATTCACTGAAATATATTTATTAATTGTGGTTCTTACAAAAAATATATCTTATACAAATATAAAAGCTAAAATGTCTCTTAAAGCTCTGCCCCTTTAATTAGTGCATACTAAATAATGGAACTTTAGCCTACTACTACAAGCATATTATTTACCAGCAACATAAAGTGAAACAGAGGCAGAGGTGTCCTGCCACAGTCAGTAACAAATAAACATAAAACAGTAGTGGTGGTAGATAGACACAAAGCTTCATCAAACATCTGATCCACTGAACAAAGAGCTCCAAAAATCTTGATCCTACACTTCTCTTTTGTAAAGTAAATGTGAACAGCCGATATGGGCATCTACATCTACTATATGATTTGCCTGAGAAGCTGGACAGGACACAAAAAATAAATAAATACAATAAAATAAATAAAACATTAAAAATAAATTATTATTATTATTATTTTTTTTTTGTGGTGGCCTTAATTCTTAATTAATAAATGAATGTGTGGGAAACACTGCCCTCTCTGCATGGAAGTTTAAAAGTAGCATATATGAATGCAGTATGAAGAAGAATGTTTGAATGTAGACACATAGAATCATCATAATGCTGTGATTATATGCATCAAGTGTTCATTCAAGGCGAAGGCAAAATATGGAGATATATGTCGTGTATCGTGACATGGCCTGAAAATATGGAGATATTAATAAAAGGCCATATCGCCCAGCCCTACACAATCATGTGCGTTCTCAAATGTGTATTCCACGACTTCCATGTCGAGAGCAGTTTGGATTTGTGCTTACATGGTAAACATCTCAAATAGAGATGTCCGATAACATCGGCCTGCCGATATTATCGGACGATATATGCGTTAAAATGTAATATCGGAAATTATCGGTATCATTTTTTTAATTATCGGTATTGGTTTTTTATTTTATTTTTTATTAAATCAACATAAAACACATAAGATACACTTACAATTAGTGCACCAAGCCAAAAAACCTCCCTCCCCCATTTACACTCATTCACACAAAAGGGTTGTTTCTTTCTGTTATTAATATTCTGCTTCCTACATTATATATCAATATATATCAATACAGTCTGCAAGGGATACAGTCCGTAAGCACACATGATTGTGCATGCTGCTGCTCCACTAATAGTACTAACCTTTAACACTTCATTTTACTCATTTTCATTCATTACTAGTTTCTATGTAACTGTTTTTATATTGTTTTACTTTCTTTTTTATTCAAGAAAATGTTTTTAATTTATTTATCTTATTTTACTAATTTTTAAAAAAAGTACCTTATCTTCACCATACCTGGTTGTCCAAATTAGGCATAATAATGTGTTAATTCCACGACTGCATATATCGGTTGATATCGGTATCGGTTGATATCGGTATCAGTAATTAAAGAGTTGGACAATATCGGAATATCGGATATCGGCAAAAAGCCATTATCGGACATCCCTAATCTCAAATGAATGTGTTATCCAGATGCTTACATTTGTCCAAATGTGGCCAAGTAGACGTATTTTGTGTTTCCTGGACGTCGTCTACATGGCTAAAACAAAAATCCAAGGAAAAGAATCCCTCTGCCATCTTCCACTAGTTCTTTTAAATATATAAATCGCCCGTTTGAATATTCCCTCTTCTCTTCTCTTCTCCGACTCTCTCGTCGTCATTTGGGATGTCTGCCGTGATTTCCCTTCCCGGTTCCATGACCCGCCCCATCTTGCCTCTGATTGGCCTGTCTGTAATGTTTTGCCCTAATCTCAACTAGAGATGTCTGATAATATCGGCCTGCCGGTATTATCGGACCATAAATGCTTAAAATGTAATATCGGAAATTATCGGTATCGGTTGCAAAAAGTAAAATGAATGACTTTTTAAAAGGCCGCTGTACGGAGCGGTACATATCCGGTAAAACACGGACGTAGGGAGCAGTACAGAACGCTTGCGTCTCCCAGTCAGCAGCCCCTCCCCTCTCCCCTCTCCCCTCTTCCCTCACCCCCCTCCCCCCTCCCCTCTCCCCTCTCCCCTCTCCCCTCTCCCCCCTCCCCTCTCCCCCCTCCCCTCTCCCATACACAACACAGGAGTTGACGACTGCAGCATGACAGGTTTACTGGCGACGCTTGATGACCTCATCAAACCGCCGCGAGCGCAGCATAACAACAACATGAGTGTATTGTTGCCGGTGCTGTAGCCGTGGCTAACAAGCCAGCTCACTCTGTGACTGACTAACGACACCATGTCTATGTTTGGGATTATTTTAAAGTGTGTCTGACGGATAAAAAACTGGCAATTTGCAATGACTGCAAAAAGTTAGTCATGCGGGATGAACTAAGACGTCTTCCTTTTATACAGGTGTGTCCAAAGTGCGGCCCGGGGGCCATTTGCGGCCCGCAGCTAATTGTTTACTGGCCCGCCACACATTCTGCAAATACTATTGTAAAAATAAAAAAGAACATTAAAAAAACTGGAATGAGGTGAAATCTAAGGAGAAAAAGTTGCAATGTTGACACAAAAGCTGCCATGCAGGCTGTTTCTTTTTTCTTTTGTCTTTCTTCATTTCTCTTTTTTTGCCATTGCTCAAAAAATAATAATAATGACAAAAAAATCCATGTTATAATGAATTATTTTCAGAGCTCCAATTACTTCAAATATTTCACTTTAAAATGTTTCATGTGGTAAATATTGCATATATTGTGTAGTAGCCATATAAAAACATCAACGTTTTCTTTGACAAAAGCGCATAAAACAAACAACATAATAGTTCCAGCATAAAATGGACAGATATATCTGAAGTTGATCTCGTAACTTAAGTGTGGAAAGTCAAAGAAAAACCTAATAAAAATGTATCACTTTATAAGTGGGGCACCTTTTGGATCCCAAATATATTTAGTGATTTTTTATTTATCTTTTCACTGTGATTACTCAAAAATATGAAAGAATTAAAATCAATGGTGTCCTGCATTATTGATCTTTTAGGGCTCTAATGACTAAATACTGCATATTTCAGTTTTACTATAAAAAAACGAAGTTGTTTTTGATAGAAAAGCCATAAAACCTTTTTTTTAAATTTGTATTACTTTATATCAACTTGAAGTTGATATAGAGATTTACTGTAAGCGTTAAATAATTAAAAAATAATAATAATCTGACTTATTTTTAACATTTTAATGACTGAGACCCTTTATGGTCCCCGGGACCCCTAAAGGTCAAATAAATACAAAATGCATATATTTTGTTATGGTTTGTAAATGAAAAATATCAAAATGCCACATGCTTTCATTTTTCCGTGTGCGGCCGTCAGTGGAAAAAGTTTGGACACCCCTGTTTTAATACGAGCAATTTGATCACCCACCTCTTCACTAATCATAAGGAGATACACCATGAATACAAGCGGAAGATGGATGTGAGCCCAGTTTATAATTCCCTGTTATACAGTATACCAGGCAGCTATACAGTATACCAGGCAGCTATACAGTATACCAGGCAGCTATACAGTATACCAGGCAGCTATACAGTATACCAGGCAGCTATACAGTATACCAGACAGCTATACAGTATACCAGGCAGCTATACAGTATACCAGGCAGTTATACAGTATACCAGGCAGCTATACAGTATACCAGGCAGCTATACAGTATACCAGACAGCTATACAGTATACCAGGCAGCTATACAGTATACCAGGCAGCTATACAGTATACCAGGCAGCTATACAGTATACCAGGCAGCTATACAGTATACCAGGCAGCTATACAGTATAGCAGGCAGCTATACAGTATACCAGGCAGCTATACAGTATACCAGGCAGTTATACAGTATACCAGGCAGCTATACAGTATACCAGGCAGCTATACAGTATACCAGGCAGCTATACAGTATACCAGGCAGCTATACAGTATACCAGGCAGCTATACAGTATACCAGGCAGCTATACAGTATACCAGGCAGCCTTGCACTATGTTATTGTTGACTTTATTACTCTAGTATACTCTGGACTGTTATACAGTATACCAGGCAGTCTTGCACTATGTTATTGTTGACTTTATTACTCTAGTATACTCTGGACTGAAGCTGTGTGCCTTCGTTGTTTTTGTAGCTGTTGTTTTGAGGCATGTTTCAAAAAAATAAAAAAAATAATGCACTTTGTGAAAGTCAAAGTATAGTATTTCCCATAGTTGTAGTGAGTATCAGGATTATCTCAGGGAGAGCATGTCCCAAATTCCAAGCTGCTGTTTTGAGGCATGTTAAAAAAAAATAATGCACTTTGTGACTTCAATAATAAATATGGCAGTGCCATGTTGGCACTTTTTTCCATAATTTGAGTTGATTTATTTTGTAAAACCTTGTTACATTGTTTAATGCATCCAGCGGGGCATCACAACAAAATTAGGCATACTAATGTGTTCATTCCACAACTGTATATATCGGCATCGGTTGATATCGGAATCAGTAATTAAGAGTTGGACAATATCGGCAAAAAAAGCCATTATCGGACATCTCTAATCTTAACCAATCGTGACTCATCATAGTAAACCAACCAACCAATCATGGATGTTCTTATACGTAAACCCACCAATCATCATCGATGTTTCCCGTATAGTTTGTCCCCTGCCCGTGGATTTGCATCGCTACCTAACTTCGATTAATTTTTAATGGAAAACCGTAGTTTTTACCATTGGATTATCAAAAACCGTACTCATTACGGGAAAACCGTAGTTTTTGGCAGGTATGGCAAAGAGACGGATCAAGATTTTAACAGTCCTAACTTTCTGCTCCGCCGCTCCCAGTCTTTGGAACGCTCTCCCTGACCACCTGAGGGCACCACAGACTGTGGATGCTTTTAAAAAAGGCTTAAAAACCCTTCTTTTTAAAAAAGCCTTTTTTTTTTTTTTTTTTAGATATATGCATACTAGTTTCAGCTATTTGTTTTTATTTGTATTTATTTTTTATTATCTTTTTATTTAAATTTTTTTAAATACACTGTAGCACTTTGAGGTTGTTTACTCAATGTAAAGTGCTTTTTACAAATAAAATCTATTATTATTATTATTAACACACATTGTAGGTCGGAAAAAAAGAAGAAAAACGGAAAATAATTGTTTATGTTTTTACAGAGATAAAAAAGAGGGAAAAATCAATGGCTGAATAATGAACAACTCAACACGTTGAATGATAGGTAGTAGGTCAGCGTGGTCAAGGCGTTTGCTGACAATAATTCCATGGATGGAGCAGGTGTTGGCAAAAAGAAAAAAATTCCAATCTTTTTTTGAAACTCCTGGCCCATAGCAGCGTCTTAATCCTATTAGGCCTAATTGAGTTGAAGTCGACAGTCTTTTTCAGTTAAACTATGCTCACAGACTAATAGGATTCAAAAGTGGCTTGTGGTGGGGGGGGGGGGGGTACAATGCGAGGAGTCATAAATGGCGGCGGTGAAGTGTACCGTCAGGGACAGTGTGTTGCTCCATGCTGGGTTTGGAGTTGTGTGTTGAAATGGAAGGGAGGGCGGTGGGCCGGAGGTCTCCCTGGAGGCTAGATAAGCTCAAAGGAGGGGGGTACAAGATTCACATCATTGCCATTCAGTGTGTTTGTGAGCCCTGCCGTATATTACGTGTGCGTGCGTGCTATTTTACATGGATAGTCACGTACAATTTGATGTCACAGTTGAGGTAAGTGTGACAGGAAAAAATAAAAAATAAAAGTGTGACAGGAGACAATGTGCTTTTAATGCATATTAAGAGTCAAAAAATGTGGTTAATAATAGCTTAAAATATTGGTTATACAGTGGAACCTGGACTTACCAACTCCATTAGTTCCGTGTTGAAATTGGTGCAGTAGATAGCAAGTTATGTATAAAATGTCGGGCAGCTGAGAGAACTCTTCTTCATTTCTTGTGGGAATGTCAGAGAAAAAAAGAGTAATGGTTGAAAACAACAAAAGGAGCAATCCCATTCCTAAATATAAACATCCCAATCACACTGCAAACTTGTATTCGTGGTGATCTGCATCAATTTAGTGACGTATCAAAGAGTTAAAAATGCATTTCTTTCAATATGCATCATAACAAAAAGGGTAATATTATAAAAAATGGATAGATGTTGATAGTCCAACTCATACTGACTGCTATACACAAGCTATAGAGATGATATCAGTAGAAATAAATGTGTTTAGTTTAGATAATAATGAGTCATATATTGGAATATAGGATTCATTATTTAAATTTGTTTCAACTATTAAATGAACCTAATTTATGACTTATTTTATCTTTGTGGAAAATATTGGACACAGTGTGTTGTCAAGCTATTGTTCATTTTTTAAATGTTTTTATTTTATTTTTTATAAATGGCTGTGATGATAATGTCAATGAGGGATTTCTAATCACTGCTATGTTGGAATTCTTATTAATATTGATACTGTTGCTGATATTATTCATTTTTGTTTGACTACTTTTGGATTGTTTTGTGTCATGTTTGTGTGTCCTCTCAATGTTCTGTTGATTGCTATTCTGAATGTTGCTGGGCCGGGTTTGGTTTTGGAATTGGAGTTCTATTATAATGGTATTATTATGTATTATTTATTCTGCTTTTTGAAAAAAGTTGCAATATGGTGAGAAAAAGATGTCACACAATTTTTTCGGAATATTCGGAGGAAAAAAATTATAAAACAAAATTATGTAATTTTACAAGATTAAATTAAAGTATAATTTTTTAAATTTTTTTTCTAGAAATGAATAGTAATATTGTAAGAAAAATAATTGTCAAAATATATTTTTTTAAAGTTACAATTTTACAAGAAAAAATTATGCCATTATACAGGATTAAAGTCCAATTAATTTTGAAAAAAGTCATTGGATTAAAGTCGAATATATTGTGAAAACATTTTTTTAAATTTTTTAATTTTTTTTAGAAAAAGTTTCAATATTTTGAGAAAACGTTTTCCTACGAGATTTGTTAGGAATATTCTGGGGGGGAAATTACAAAACACAATTAGGTAATTTTATAAGATTAAATGAAAATGAGTATTTACTAATTTTTTCCAAAAAAAAAAAAAAGTAATATTGTAAGAAAAATAACAATTGTCACAAAATATTTTTTTTAAAGTTACAATTTTACAAGAAAGAATTATGCCATTTTACAGGATTAATCCAATTAATTTTGAAAAAAAATCATAGGATTAAAGTCGAATATGTGATGAGGTGGCGACTTGTGCAGGGTGTACCCCACCCCGCCTTCCCCAATGCAGCTGAGATAGGCTCCAGCGACCATCGCGACCCCGAAAGGAATAAGCGGTAGAAAATGGATGGATGGATGGATATTTTGTTGGACTGATTACCGTAATAAAAAAAAAAAAAGGTTTGCCAACCGGAAAGTTAGCATAAAATCAATGTAAACATGAATAATTGGTTCTAGCCTCGACAAGTCCCTATTTTAGTAAAAAAATGCACATTTTAAAGACACTATATATTAGGAATGCCACAATTACCTTCTCCTTTCTGTAATAAAGGTCCGCTGCGGCAACTTTTTCGGTCTCATCACAATTAAAGAATGGCTGCGGAATAAAGCCGCCTTCTCTGATAAAATCCTTGAAATGAAGGTGCTGTCAGCTGGAAGCTAACTACGTAGCTAAAATACTAGCTCAATGGTTGTCCAGCAACCCAAAGCTATACAGCAACACTCAAAGTTTGGACACATTTAAAGCGTTTCTGATCACACAAAGTAAATTCTTAGACAGTCTCACAAGGCTCCGACAGGCACAAGGTACGAGAATTGTGGAAATAAACTTGTCAGAAATGTTGGTAGCCTCGAAACTCTTCGAATGAGTTAATTAGATGTAAACAGGATGTGATGTAGGGGGCCCTGCTTCTTCAAAATGTCTGTGCCCGTGTACAGGAAGTGATGTCATCAAAATGGCAGCTTCTAGCGGCACACAAAAGGAATGATTGAATACATAAATCATCATCATCATCATTTTTATTTATCTCCTTCATTGATGTGCATCCTTGATAGACAATTATAACACAATTATTCAGTTACACACCAATGCCTGAGAAGGAGCAGGATGAAGAAAAATCTTATATTTTCCTGCCCCCTTCAACATAATACATAGTCTTACTCAATGATATGTGAACCAACAATTACATCCAAATATAACGAAAACAAAACAAAACAAACAAAAAAAAAAACACAAGTGCAAAACTTCATGAAGTACAAACCGAGCAAAAAAACAAAAGAAGTAATATACACCTCACGGGATGATACAAAACAAATACAAAACCAGGCAAAAAACAAGTAAATTAATAAATATAAAGCAAAATGTAAACACTTATGGCTGTCCATATGATTTTATTGTTCTGTCTTTATATATTTTTTTCAATTGGAATGTATTTTTACAATCTTTTATCTCATTATAAAGAGAATTCCATAGTTGAACCCCCACCACTGATATACACATTTGTTTGAAAGTTGTCCTTGAATACTGATGTTGGAAATGACCTTTTCTTCTATGCTCTTCATTCTCAGAAGTGATGACAAACATTTTTTGTAAATTTGCTGGTAATGTTTTACTTTTAGCCTTAAACATGACACATCATGTCTGTAACTTTACTAGCTGCTGTCATTTCAATAAACCTGAATTAATGAATAATATGTTAGTGTGTTCTAAGTCATCTACTTTATGAATCATCCTTATAGCTCTTTTCTCTAGTTGATACAATGCCTTTATGTTACTCTTATATGTGTTACCCCACACTTTATGTTACTCTTATATGTGTTCCCCCACACTTTATGTTACTCTTATATGTGTTACCCCACACTTTATGTTACTCTTATATGTGTTCCCCCACACTTTATGTTACTCTTATATGTGTTACCCCACACTTTATGTTACTCTTATATGTGTTACCCCACACTTTATGTTACTCTTATATGTGTTCCCCCACACTTTATGTTACTCTTATATGTGTTCCCCCACACTTTATGTTACTCTTATATGTGTTCCCCCACACTTTATGTTACTCTTATATGTGTTCCCCCACACTTTATGTTACTCTTATATGTGTTCCCCCACACTTTATGTTACTCTTATATGTGTTCCCCCACACTTTATGTTACTCTTATATGTGTTCCCTCACACTTTATGTTACTCTTATACGTGTTCCCCCACACTTTATGTTACTCTTATGTGTTCCCCCACACTTTATGTTACTCTTATATGTGTTCCCCCACACTTTATGTTACTCTTATGTGTTCCCCCACACTTTATGTTACTCTTATGTGTTCCCCCACACTTTATGTTACTCTTATATGTGTTCCCCCACACTTTATGTTACTCTTATATGTGTTCCCCCACACTTCCACACAGCAGCTGATATATGGCAATATAAGTGCACAATACAATATGCACATTGCCCTATAATCTAACACATATTGACCTTATTTAATATAAAAATACTCTTAGACATCTTTTTCCGCAGATGTGCAATATGAGATCTCCACGTCAGATCGTCATCCAGTATCACTCCTAAAAATCTAAGTTCAGAAAACCTTTCAATATCTACTCCATTTATTGACAATTTGATCGTTTCCTCCCTTTTCCTCTTACAAAAAATCATGAACTTTGTTTTTTCTACATTTAATGATAATTTATTGGCATCAAACCATCTCTTAAGTTTAATCATTTCCTGTTCAATAATTTTTGATAATGCTTTTAAGTCGTGTCCCGAACTATAAAAGTTGGTGTCGTCCGCAAATAATACAAATTTCAATAACTTTGATACCTCACATATATCATATGTGAGGTATCATATATAAATGAAGAGGTAAATGTTCGTGTGGAGGTCTCGCTCCTCCGGGTTCCTTGGACCACCAATGACGGACATGACAGCTGCATTCATCTTGGCGAATAATAATTTATTTTGCAATAAATGTTCGTTGGGACCTTTTTCAGTCATTTTCTGTCCGCCCCCTTCTCGCTCGAGCACTGAATGGTTTCTCCCAGAGTGTCCGTGTGTCACCAACCGCCATCACCAACAACAACACTTTCTCCTTCCCGACTGCTGCCTTTAACAGAGCGACAGGTGATCAGACAAACACTCACAGCTGTGTCATCTACGCCAGTGTTTTTCAACCACTGTACCGCGGCACAGTGAGATATAGTCTGGTGTGCCGTGGGAGTTTATGTAATTTCACGTATTTGAGTTAAAAATATTTTATGCAAACTAGTAATTATAATCTGCAAATAAAGTGCCGTTGTTGAGTGTCGGTGCTGTCTAGAGCTCGGCAGAGTAACCGTGTAATACTCTTCTTTATCAGTAGGTGGCAGCTGGTAGCTAATTGCTTTGTAAACGTCGTATCTAATGCTTAAACCAAAAATAAACAAAAGGCGAGTGCCCCTAAAAAAGGCATTGAAGCTTAGGGATGGCTATGGAAAACAAAACTAAATCTGAACTGGCTGCAAAGTAAACACAAACAGAATGCTGGACGACAGCAAAGACTTACAGCGTGTGGAGCAGACGGCGTCCACAAAGTACATCCGTACATGACATGACAATCAACAATTTCCACACAAAGAAGGATAGCGTCCCCACAACTGAAATAGTCTTGATTGCTAAAACTAAGCAGGTGCGGGGAATAGCGCTCAAAGGAAGACATGAAACTGCTACAGGTAAATACCAACAAAACAGGAAAAGCCACCAAAATAGGAGCGCAAGACACTACAACACTAAAACACTACACACAGGAAAACACCAAAAAACTCCAGGTCGTGACACTTACTTTGAGACAAGAGCTACAGTGATGCATGCTTGGTTATGCTTTGAATTAATATCCAACAATTGCAACAATTACTTTTTACTGTCAATATCAACTACCCAGTTGACATTTTTCATGTTTTCTGCTGGTGGTGTGCCTCCGCATTTTTTCAATGACCAAAAATGTGCCTTGACTCCAAAAAGGTTGAAAAACACTGATCTACGCACCTGCCGCTGATCTCGGAGCCAATCCTGGCACACCCGGTTTCGCCGCAGGCCCGCAGGCCACGCCCCCCCCCCCACAGTTTGTAAACCGAAAAAGAACGCAAATACTTCTGAGACGTGGCAAAGCGGTAGGATTAAAAAAAGCTATGCTATGCTTCTTCCTGCTCCTTTTCAGACATTTGGAATTACACTGTCAAGCATGTTCAAGAGAGAAAAAACCCATAACCATAACCAATTACCATTGGACTCGTGACCACTTTGTGGCTTCATCTTTGTCCCCACATCGAGATGAGCGGCCGTGATAGGCTTCACGCACAATGAAGGGAGGTCAGGGCGGGACGGTGTCTTGGCTGGAAGGGACACGCAAACGTGGTCCTGGCAGCTAACCTCTCAGGGTTGTCCATGGCCAGAGGACACGCAAACATGGTCCTGGCAGCTAACCTCTCGGGGTTGTCCATGGCCAGAGGACACGCAAACGTGGTCCTGGCAGCTAACCTCTCGGGGTTGTCCATGGCCAGAGGACACGCAAACGTGGTCCTGGCAGCTAACCTCTCGGGGTTGTCCATGGCCAGAAGACACGCAAACGTGGTCCTGGCAGCTAACCTCTCGGGGTTGTCCATGGCCAGAAGACACAAACGTGGTCCTGGCAGCTAACCTCTCGGGGTTGTCCATGGCCAGAGGACACGCAAACGTGGTCCTGGCAGCTAACCTCTCAGGGTTGTCCATGGCCAGAGGTGCTACGCAAACGTGGTCCTGGCAGCTAACCTCTCAGGGTTGTCCATGGCCAGAGGTGCTACGCAGGATCCCTCCTTTGAAGAGGACACAACCAAAAAGGGTTGGAGGCACCGAAGAGGACAGACAGGATGAGCTTGTGATCGGAGCTCAGAGGAGGTTTAGTCAATCTGTATTAATAATTGAGTGGCCAAAATGTTGCATTGACATCTTGCATACCATAACAGTAGGATGAGACATGTGAGTGACAGGAAGAAATGCTTCGTTTACCACAGGGGTGTCCAAAGTGCTGCCCGGGGGCCATTTGCGGCCCGCGAGACATTTTTTAACGGTCCCACGGCACATTCTAAAAATATGATTTAAAAAAATGTAAAACATAAAAAGCAAACAGGTGAAATGTAAAAAGAGAATGTTGCAATGTTGACTCTAATAACACAAAGCTGCCATTCTTTAAAACATAATAATGAATCAAAATCAACGTCATTATTGATCTATTCAAGGCTCCAATTACGTCACATTAAATATTCCACTTTGAGATATTTTTGGGGGAAAATGTTGCATATTTTGTGTTTGCCATATAAAAAACGGAGCTGTTGTTTTTTTGAAAAAAGGGCATAAAACAAACAAAAAAACCACAAACAACAATACAACTTATAATTGACGGATAGATCTGAAGCTGATCTCCAGATTATTGTGTTAAAATTAAACAGTATAAAAAATGTATAATATATTTTTTAACACTTTGATGTTAAATATCTTTAGTGGGATTTTTTTTTGTATGTCATTGCTCAAAAATTAATAATGAATTAAAATCAATGTTGTTATGCGTTATTGACCTTTTTAAGGCTCCAATTATTGTATAATCTCAAATATTCCACTTTAAAATTTCTTTGGGGGAAAATATTGCATATTTGGTGTTTTTTCCATAAAAAAACAGGGTTTTCTTTGACAAAAAGGGCACACAACTTAAATGTTTAAAAATGTTATACTGACAGATAGTTGTAATGTTGATCTAGAGATTTAAACTTTGAATAATAATAATAATAATACTAAATAATGACACATTTTTTATATCTTTTTTTGACCAAAACCATTTGGGTTCACCGGGATCAAGCCTGAGTGGAGGCCTAAATGTATATTTTTTATACATATATTGTATTGGTTTTTAAAATAAAAAAATATCAAAATGGCCCCCGCTTGCTTTGATTTGGCCCTCAGTGGAAAAAGTTTGGACACCCCTGGTTTACCATGAATAGATGAACGTGGACCCCGACTTAAACAAGTTGAACAACTTATTGGGGTGTTACCATTTAGTGGTCAATTGTACGGAATATGTACTGTACTGTGCTATCTACTAATACAAGTTTCAATCAATCAATCAATCAATCGTTTGCTTGTACAAATCTCTAGACGACGAATATAAGACGACTTTTTTTTTTAATGACATATTTGGGTCAGTTATATGATGTGTCAATTTTCGCTACCTTAGGGATGGGTACATTTTTACATTTCAATCAATACAATACCAATTTGCGGTATCCAGGAATCGATACCGGTACCCATTTTCGGTACTTGTGCGTGTCTTCACATGTGTTAATACATGTTCATTGTTTCATAATACAAACCCCGTTTCCATATGAGTTGGGAAATGGTGTTAGATGTAAATATAAACGGAATACAATGATTTGCAAATCCTTTTCAAGCCATATTCAGTTGAATATGCTACAAAGACAACATATTTCATGTTCAAACTTTTTGTGCAAATAATCATTAACTTTATAATTTGATGGCAGCAACACGTGACAAAGAAGTTGGGAAAAGTGGCAATAAATACTGATAAAGTTGAGGAATGCTCATCAAACACTTATTTGGAACATCCCACAGGTGAACAGGCTAATTGGGAACAGGTGGGTGCCATGATTGGGTATAAAAGTAGATTCCATGAAATGCTCAGTCATTCACAAACAAGGATGGGGCGAGGGTCACCACTTTGTCAACAAATGCCTGAGCAAATTGTTGAACAGTTTAAGAACAACCTTTCTCAAGCAGCTATTGCAAGGAATTGAGGGATTTCACCATCTACGCTCCGTAATATCATCAAAGAGAATGTGGAGAAATCACTGCACGTAAGCAGCTAAGCCCGTGACCTTCCATCCCTCAGGCTGTACTGCATCAACAAGCCACATCAGTGTGTAAAGGATATCACCACATGGGCTCAGGAACACTTCAGAAACCCACTGTCAGTAACTACAGTTGGTCGCTACATCTGTAAGTGCAAGTTAAAACTCTCCTATGCAAGGCGAAAACCGTTTATCAACAACACCCAGAAACGCCGTCGGCTTCGCTGGGTCTGAGCTCATCTAAGATGGACTGATACAAAGTGGAAAAGTGTTCTGTGGTCTGACGAGTCCACATTTCAAATTGTTTTTGGAAACTGTGGACGTCGTGTCCTCCGGACCAAAGAGGAAAAGAACCATCCGGATTGTTCTAGGCGCAAAGTGTAAAAGGCAGCATGTGTGATGGTATGGGGGTGTATTAGTGGCCAAGACATGGGTAACTTACACATCTGTGAAGGCACCATTAATGCTGAAAGGTACATACAGCTTTTGGAGCAACATATGTTGCCATCCAAGCAACGTTACCATGGACGCCCCTGCTTATTTCAGCAAGACAATGCCAAGCCACGTGTTACATCAACGTGGCTTCATAGTAAAAGAGTGTGGGTACTAGACTGGCCTGCCTGTAGTCCAGACATTGAAAATGTGTTTGGCATTATGAAGCCTAAAATATGAGAAGGGAGACCCCCAACAACTTAAGCTTCAAAAATGTGTCTCCTCAGTTCTCAGTGTTGTTCAAAGGAAAGGCCATGTAACACAGTGGTGAACATGCCCTTTCCCAACTACTTTGGCACGTGTTGCAGCCATGAAACTCTAAGTTAATTATTGTATGCAAAAAAATAAATAAAGTTTACGAGTTTGAACATGAAATATGTTGTCTTTGTAGCATATTCAACTGAATATGGCTTGAAAAGGATTTGCAAATCATTGTATTCTGTTTATATTTACATCTAACACCATTTCCCAACTCATATGGAAACAGGGTTTGTACAATCTACATTTTTTATTTAACATTCGACACTGAGTTTTGCTGTCCAGTTATCTTGTTTTCTTACAATTTTGTGTCTAATTTGCAAGTACTGCACTTAACTACCATGAATTGATTAACTTGGACCCCCGACTTAAACAAGTTCAATCAATCAATCAATCAATCAATGTTTATTTATATATTGAAAAACTTATTCGAGTGTTACCATTTCGTGGTCTGCTCGCAAAACCAGCAATGTCACGACGTGACCACGACGCGTTGTCATAAATAAAAAAAGGGGGCGAGGGGGGAATAAGGTTCGCGGGGACCAGTACTTTTTAGAGGCGGTATAGTACTGAATATGATGAATTAGTATGGCGGTACTATCGGTATATTGTACAACCCTACACTGTTCATACAACATTTTATGTGTCTACTCGTTTCCTGTTGCCTAATTGTGAATCAAATTCAGACTTCATTTGATTTCAGATGAAATGGAGTATTTTTAGTCATGTGATAAATGTGCTCAGTTTGATATTTTGATAGTTGCATGATGCAGGAAGTCCTCTGACTGCACAGTCACAATTACAACTCCCCAAAAAGCAGCAGGACTCGACACAAGCGCCCGCATTCATGGGCTGGATGAAGGGAATCAAAAGAGTCTGAGGTGCAATTAAACCACGTTATGTTGTAATCACGTTAGGAATATCGCCATGGTTTTTTTTCCTAATCTGATTACAACATCTCTGTCATCGCTCGGATGAATTGAATTTCCTGCTCGTCCCCGTTTGAATGTCGCTCTTTAATAAAAGCGCCAAAAAAGGTCAAAGAGTAGTGGCAGCATAAAAGTAATGCCACGTAGGCTCGCTTGGATTTCTGCTGATGGGACCCACAGTCATCCATGTTGAGCCTAAAGTGAGCAATGCGTTGCCAATGGCCCGTTAAATATGTGTCAGACTGTGAACAATCCAGTGGCACGCTCTCCTGAGCGCAGTTATGGGAACTTGTTGACGTGCAAACCACGAACTATACACACAAAATGCCTTTATTTTGCTGACTCTTTTTCATTTCTATAATAACTTTAAAAGGGAACTGCGCTTTTTCTTTCATTTTGCCTATCATTCCCAATCCATATGGGTGACAAGATGTCAGGTTCAAACACTGATGACATCTATTAAACGAGACAAGAAGCAAGGAATTAAACAGAGACAGAATTAAATTTGTCTCAATTTGAGGAGAAACGTCTGGGCTGTACTCTCGCACAGTTTCCAGCACGCTCTGGCGAAAGATTGTACGCCACATCTTTTTATTTGGACTTTCCCTGTTTACATAACAACAGCTGTTTCTAAAGGAATGGCGGCTATGTAAACAGCCATTGTTTTCGGTCACATTAACACAAAATTAAAAGATGTCTCGGGCTTGGACTGGTCCTGGATCGAGCTTGGGCAGATCTTGGATCAAAATAGATAACCCCTCCCGTCTCCTCCCATCGTACACAATGGAATTTTACAAGCCTTTGGTTTGGTACAACAAAGACAGCCTCTTGTCTGTTCACTGGCAACTCAGAGAACGGAAAGTTTTTTGATAATTTACATACAATTTTTCTGACACAAGCACACATATGCTTTTCTTTTTTAATGCATTCTAAATCGTAAATAAACGTTAGAAAGAGTCAGCAAACAAAGGAGCCAATGGGAGCCGCTCTATTCCGCCAATAAGGCGCTCTTAAAAAAACATTTAAAAACATTAGCGTATTTTCCGCACTATAAGGCGCACCGGATTATAAGGCGCACCGTCAATGAATGGCCTATTTTAAAACTTTGTTCCTATATAAGGCGCACCGCATTATAAGGCGCATAGAATAGACGCTACAGTAGAGGCTGGGGTTACGTTATGCATCCTGTAGTTGCGAGACCTGTGGTGGCTCAATATTGGTCCATATATAAGGCGCACCGGATTATAAAGCGCACTGTCATCTTTTGAGAAAATTGGAGATTTTTAGGTGCGCCTTATAGTGTGGAAAATACACTAATGTTTTTAGATGTTTTTTTAAGAGCGCTTTATTGGCGGAATAGAGCGGCTTCCATTGGCTCCGTTGTTTGCTGACTCTTTCGAACGTTTATTTACGATTTAGAATGCATAAAAAAAGAAAAGCATATGTGTGCTTGTGTCAGAAAAATTGTACGTAGATTATCAAAAAACTTTCCGTTCTCTTCAAGAGGCTGTCTTTGTTGTACCAAACCAAAGGCTTGTAAAATTCCATTGTGTACGATGGGAGGAGACGGGAGGGGTTATCTATTTTCATCCAAGACTTGCTCAAGCTCGATCCAGGACCAGTCCAAGCCCGAGCATTTTTTTTTTGTGCTAAAGAAGTGCTAAACAAAAATAGAAACTACGAACATTAAAAAAATCGCTTACTGTACAATGTCTGCTCTGACTGGGATGCCGACTGATGGGATGTTCATATCTCCTCGTTGAGATGAAGAAATAAGTCTTATCGTCACGCAAATAAAAAAGTGCTGCAAACGAGCGTCTTTTTGTGTCTTTTTCTAAGTTGAATGCCAAAGTTGACCAATTTGTCGGTTCATGGCCTTCTACTATACAAGTGAGAGGCATCATTGATGAAATATAATGAACTTTTACAAAGTCCGAGGTGATGCAGCAGCTCAACATGTCAACATAGCAGCATGAGGTGCTTAGTTGTCTGGATTCATGGGGCGGCTAAACATAGCTTGTCTGCGTTAGCGCTTATAATTACAATATTGCTAATACTTGATTAATATTCAGGTCACAAGAAGTAATGGAAGTATTTTTGGATGTTTTGAGGGCTTTGTGAGCGCAATAGAGTACAGTAGTCCGTTTGGCTGCATTGTTAACCACCTCTTACTTGCCATATTTGACTACTTAGATTGCAAAAAAAAGAAAAGATATGTGTTCTTGCAGTCTTAAAAAAAAGTCTGAACAATC
Source organism: Entelurus aequoreus (assembly GCF_033978785.1). Lineage (NCBI taxonomy): Eukaryota > Metazoa > Chordata > Actinopteri > Syngnathiformes > Syngnathidae > Entelurus > Entelurus aequoreus. The sequence goes on along the minus strand of NC_084742.1, from coordinate 5,692 downwards.
ACCTGATGAGAGCGTAAAAAATGTTGTCGATATTTGAGAAGTTTTTTTAAATATGTGTGTTTCCTTTACCAGTTTCTTATTGCAATATTGAGGTTTTATGCATTTGTAAGGGGACACATGGAACTTTGTTGAAGGCTGACTTTTTTGTCCTTTCAGTACATTTTTCTTTAGTGGACATAATTTGTGATATGTTATACATATAGTTTTTTTCATGGTAAATAACAAAATAAAAGTCCAAATCATAAAAGGGTATAAAACATTTTGAATTCATATTTGTATTGTTGTCTAATGTCTAATATCTTTTTATTGTACATGATAATTGTTATATATTGTATGTATGATATAAACATATAATATAATATAATATTTAAGTATATATCATATACTGTACATATATTATGTAAATATTACATATATGTTATATTTTATATTGCTACTACGATACATTTTTAGTCTATTTTATACCTGCATTGTCCTTTCCATCCTTACACTTTCCATCCTTTGTAACTGAGCTACTGTGTGGAACTATTTCCCTTATGGATCATTCAACTTTGTCGAAGTCTAAATCAACTTCAGCAATAAACAAATAATATTCCAAACATGTATTTTTTATGATAACCCTTTGAAAGCCTTTGTAATGTCACACTTTTCAAAATAGTATGTATATATTTGCATAATATGACTTTTTTTACTCCAGTAATTCAAACCTGGGACATTATCAGATCAAAATAAATCAACATTTATAATGCATATAAATAGTATTTAAACTTATAATTAGACATGTCCGATAATGGCTTTTTTGCTGATATCCCATAATGTCCAACTCTTAATTACCGATTCCGATATCAACCGATACCGATATATACAGTCGTGGAATTTAACACATTATTATGCCTAATTTTGTTGTGATGCCCCGCTGGATGCATTAAACAATGTAACAAGGTTTTACAAAATAAATCAACTCAACTTATGGGAAAAAAAAGCCAACATGGCACTGCCAAATTTATTATTGAAGTCACAAAGTGCATTATTTTTTTTTAACATGCCTCAAAACAGCAGCTTGGAATTTGGGACATGCTCTCCCTGAGAGAGCATGAGGAGGTTGAGGTGGGCGGGGTTGAGGTGGGGGCGGGGTTCTGGGTATTTGTTCTGTTGTGTTTATGTTGTGTTACGGTGCAGATGTGTGTGTCATTCTTGTTTGGTGTGGGTTCACAGTGTGGCGCATATTTGTAACTGTGTTAAAGTTGTTTATACGGCCACCCTCAGTGTGACCTGTATGGCTGTTGACCAAGTATGCCTTGCATTCACTTGTTAGTGTGTGAAAAGCCGTAGATATTATGTGACTGGGCCGGCACGTAAAGGCAGTGCCTTTAAGGGTTATCGGCGCTCTGTACTTCCGTGTACCACTCCGTACAGCGGCGTTTTAAAAAGTCATACATTTTACTTTTTGAAACCGATACCGATCATTTCCGATATTACATTTTAAAGCATTTATCGGCCGATATTATCGGACATCTCTAGTATGTATATATTTGCATAATATGAGTTTTTTTACTCCAGTAATTTAAACCTGTGACATTATCGGATCAACATAAATTAACATTTATAATGCATACAAATAGTATTTAAACTTATAATTAAACAAATAAAAATACATTTGTTTGATTGAAGTTTATAATAATAATATAATAATATAAGAACTACTATGGTACATTTTTTTGGATTATCTTTACATTTTTAGCATTATCCTTTCCATCCTTTGTAACTGAGCTACTGTGTGGAACAATTTCCCTTGTGGATCAATAAAGTTGGTCTAGGGCAGGGGTGTCCAAAGTGCGGCCCGGGGGCCATTTGCGGCCCGCAGCTAATTGTTTAGCGGCCCGCCACACATTCTGGAAATACTATTGTAAAAATAAAAAAGAACATTAAAAAAAGTGGAATGAGGTGACATCTAATGAGAAAAAGTTGCAATGTTGACACAAAAGCTGCCATGCAGGCTGTTTTTTTTTTCTTTTGTCTTTCTTCATTTTTCTTTTTTTGCCATTGCTCAAAAAAAAAAAAAAAAGACAAAAAAAATCCATGTTATAATGAATTATTTTCAGGGCTCCAATTACTTCAAATATTTCACTTTAAAATGTTTCACGTGGTAAATATTGCATATATTGTGTAGTAGCCATATAAAAACATCAAAGTTTTCTTTGACAAAAGCGCATAAAACAAACAACATAATAGTTCCATCATAAAATGGACAGATATATCTGAAGTTGATCTCGTAACTTAAGTGTTGAAAGTCAAAGAAAAACCTAATAAAATGTATCACTTTGTGAGTGGGGCACCTTTTGGATCCCAAATATATTTAGAGATTTTTTATTTATCTTTTCACCTTGATTACTCAAAAATATGAAATAATTAAAATCAATGGTGTCCTGCATTATTGATCTTTTAGGGCTCTAATTACTAAATACTGCATATTTCAGTTTTACTATAAAAAAACCAAGTTGTTTTTGACAAAAAAGCCATAAAACATTTTTTTTAAAATTTGTATTACTTTATATCAACTTGAAGTTGATATAGAGATTTACTGTAAGCGTTAAATAATTTAAAAAAATAATAATCTGACTTATTTTTAACATTTTAATGACTGAGACCCTTTATGGTCCCCGGGACCCCTAAAGGTCAAATAAATAAAAAATGCATGTATTTTGTTATGGTTTGATAATGAAAAATATCAAAATGGCCCCCACATGCTTTCATTTTTCCGTGTGCGGCCCTCAGTGGAAAAAGTTTGGACACCCCTGGACTACGGCTAAATCTAGAATTAAATTTGAGCAAAAAAAAAAAAAAAAAAAAAGATTTTTACAACCTTCAAAAACGTGTTTGGCTTTAAAGTTAATTAAATGAAATTGCTATTAAAAGTGCATGCTTGTGGTTGCAGACAAGGAGAAATAGTAATAATACTATTCATATTCATCTAGTGTGACATTTATTTATTTATTCCACTGCAATTTGAACCACGGTCACAAATGGAGGTGGCAACATGACAGTCAGAAGTGTCGGTGTCATGTTGGCGCAATCAGCCACGTCACCCTTTGACCCCCGCTCGGAGTAATGGACGAATAACAGAGGGAATAAAGACATAAGGCGCAAAAAAAGAAAGTTGCCTCGCCTTGAGCTACTCCAGCTAGCGCGTAATACATCCAAGAATGCTGTTAATTGGCCCTGTGGCTTTCATTCCTTCGCCCTATTTCTTTCAATTCATTGACTCCAAATAATGGGTTCAGGTTCATTATCAACAGGTCACAAGCTCTGGGAGTGCCCAAATTCTACGTGGACCAGTCTTGCCAATCAGAGCTCGCCGGTGCATGTGGACATGTATGAGCGCGCCCCCCCCCCCACCCCCCACCCCCAAGTCCTGACAATTCCACACGGGACAAAACTTTTGGACCCCCCCCCACCCCCCCACCCCACCCCACCACCCCCGTTCCTGTAAACCCTCAAGTGATAAGAAGCCGTGTGCATGTTTTGCCTTCATTTTTGACACAATGCTGGAATATAACTGGTATGGACAGGTAAGTAACCACGACACACCTACTTCTACTTTCACTTTTAGGCCGGCCTGGACCATGCGAGTCTTTACGCTAAGTAATACAAACATAAATAATAGGTAAACAGCATCAGCGGATGGAACAGCTGTGTTTTCAATAACAAACTTTGCACGGGTGTCATGTGGCTTGGTAAGGCGCAGCTGTGTGACAAAATGTTGTTTTGCAAAGAAACATGCAAAATATGGGCCTGAATTATGGCAATTTATGGCATATGAGCCTAAAAAAGAGAGCCATTGCTGTAATTTAGGCCTGCATGACAGTATACTAAGTATACATGACAGTATACTAAGTATATATGACAGTATACTAAGTATACATGACAGTATACTAAGTATACATGACAGTATAATAAGTATACATGACAGTATACTAAGTATACATGACAGTATACTAAGTATACATGACAGTATACTAAGTATACATGACAGTATACTAAGTATACATGACAGTATACTAAGTATACATGACAGTATACTAAGTATACATGACAGTATACTAAGTATACATGACAGTATATTAAGTATACATGACAGTATACTAAGTATACATGACAGTATACTAAGTATACATGACAGTATACTAAGTATATATGACAGTATACTAAGTATACATGACAGTATACTAAGTATACATGACAGTATACTAAGTATACATGACAGTATACTAAGAGAACATAAAGGAATATTAGTGCTGTGAATCTTTGGGTGTCCCACGATTCGATTCAATATCGATTCTTGGGGTCACGATTCAATTCAAAATCTATTTTTTTTCAATTCAACACGATTCTCGATTCAAAAAACGATTTTTCCTTCCCGATTGAAAAAGGATTGTCTATTGATGGAATACATAGATTTGATCAGGATCTACCCCAGTCTGCTGACATGCAAGCAGAGTAAAAAGCTTTTATAATTGTAAAGGACAATGTTTTATCAACTGATTGCAATAATGTACATTTGTTTCAACTATTAAATGAAGCAAAAATATGACTTATTTTATCTTTGTGCAAATATTGGACACAGTGTGTTGTCAAGCTTATGAGATGTGATGCAAATGTAAGCCACTGTCACACTATTGTTCTTTTTATAAATGTCTAATGATAATGTCAATGAGGGATTTTTAATCACTGCTATGTTGAAATTGTAACTAATATTGATACTGTTGTTGATAATATTCATTTTTGTTTCACTACTTTTGTGTGTTTGTGTCTCCTCTCAATTGTTGTGTGTGGTGTTTGTGTCTCCTCTCAATTGTTGTGTGTGGTGTTTGTGTCTCCTCTCAATTGTTGTGTGTGGTGTTTGTGTCTCCTCTCAATTGTTGTGTGTGGTGTTTGTGTCTCCTCTCAATTGTTGTGTGTGGTGTTTGTGTCTCCTCTCAATTGTTGTGTGTGGTGTTTGTGTCTCCTCTCAATTGTTTGTGTGTGGTGTTTGTGTCTCCTCTCAATTGTTGTGTGTGGTGTTTGTGTCTCCTCTCAATTGTTGTGTGTGGTGTTTGTGTCTCCCTCTCATTGTTGTGTGTGGTGTTTGTGTCTCCTCTCAATTGTTGTGTGTGGTGTTTGTGTCTCCTCTCAATTGTTGTGTGTGTGTTTGTGTCTCCTCTCAATTGTTGTGTGTGGTGTTTGTGTCTCCTCTCAATTGTTGTGTGTGGTGTTTGTGTCTCCTCTCAATTGTTGTGTGTGGTGTTTGTGTCTCCTCTCAATTGTTGTGTGTGGTGTTTGTGTCTCCTCTCAATTGTTGTGTGTGGTGTTTGTGTCTCCTCTCAATTGTGTGTGTGGTGTTTGTGTCTCCTCTCAATTGTTGTGTTTATTGCACTTCTGAGTGTTGCTGGCTCAGGTTTTGCTTTTGGAATTGGATTGCATTGTTATGGTATTGCTGTGTATTGTTTTTGTTGGATTGATTCATTAAAAAAAAAAAAAAAAAAAATGTAAAAATAATATATATATATATATATATATATATATATATATATATATATATATATATATATATATATATATATATATATATATATATATATATATATATATATAAAAAGATTTTTTAAAAAATGAGAATCGATTCTGAATCGCACAAAGTGGGAATCGCGATTCG
>NC_084741.1:75773017-75775517 GCF_033978785.1 Entelurus aequoreus | reverse complement strand
TGAAGATGTTATGTAAGGAAACCCAACAGTTGGACCGCTACATGTCAACATCTCGCCAAGTTAGCTAACCAGGTCTGACGACATGCTAAGAAGCCAGTTAAGTAATTTTATAATGACAAGTCAACTACCTTGTTGTCCGTACTCTTTGCTCACACCGTCAAATGTTGCATTCCGCTCAACATGACTTGTGGTGCCACACCAACATTACGCTTACATCATGGCATCACAAAGCGAACAAAAGTTCAGTGGGCACAGCCTGTCAAATTTCACACCACAAACACAAAGGAAACAAAAACGACCCATTTGTCAAAGGTTGTGACACGGATTAAACACAGGGCATTGAAAGAAGGCCGACTCCTGCTTGTATTTCAACACGTGGCTTCTTCCTGGAAGTGAAAACCAGTGGTAGTCAACCAAGCCAAGACGGCTGTTGTACAGCACGCAGCGCGCAAAAAGCAGATACCCGTCTTTATCAAAATATAACTATATATGTCAACATTGTGTATGTGCTTAAAGATTCATTTATGATATTTAATCAAAATATAACTATAGATGTCAACATTGTGTATGTGCTGAAAGATTCATTTATGATTGTTTATCAAAATATAACTATTGATGTCAACATTGTGTATATGCTGAAAGATTCATTTATGGTTGTTTATCAAAATATAACTATAGATGTCAACATTGTGTATGTGCTGAAAGATTCATTTATGATTGTTTATCAAAATATAACTATAGATGTCAACATTGTGTACATGCTGAAAGATTCATTTATGGTTGTTTATCAAAATATAGACTTAGACTTACTTTTTATTGTCATTCAAATTTTAACTTTAAACTACAGATAAGAACGAAATTTCGTTGCATTAGCTCATGGTAGTGCAGGATAAAAAATCAATAAGGTGCAGATATAAATAAATAGACTTTTGCATATGCATCCACGTTTATAGATGTTTAAGGATAACTATAGATGTCAACATTGTGTATGAGCTGAAAGATTCATTTATGATTGTTTATCAAAATATAACTATAGATGTCAACATTGTGTATATGCTGAAAGATTCATTTATGATTGTTTATCAAAATATAACTATAGATGTCAACATTGTGTACATGCTGAAAGATTCATTTATGGTTGTTTATCAAAATATAGACTTAGACTTCCTTTTTATTGTCATTCAAATTTGACCTTTACAGAACAGATAAGAACGAAATTTCGTTGCATTAGCTCATGGTAGTGCAGGATAACAAATCAATAAGGTGCAGATATAAATAAATAGATTACTGTACAGATAAATATATTGCACTTTTGCATATGCATCCACGTTTATGGATGTTTATGGATAACTATAGATGTCAACATCATGTACTGTATGTGCTAAAAGCTTCATATATGATTGTTTATCAAAATATAACTATAGATTTCAACATCGTGTATGTGCTGAAAGATTCATATATGATTGTTTATCAAAATATAACTATAGATTTCAACATTGTGTATGTGCTGAAAGATTCATTTATGATTGTTTATCAAAATATAACTATAGATGTCAACATTGTGGATATGCTGAAAGATTCATTTATGATTGTTTATCAAAATATAACTATACAGGTAGATGTCAACATCATGTATGTGCTGAAAGCTTCATATATGATTGTTTATCAAAATATAACTATAGATGTCAACATCGTATATGTGCTGACAGATTCTTTCATGATTGTTTATCAAAATAACTATAGATGTCAACATTATGTATATGCTGAAAGATTCATTTATGGTTGTTAATCAAAATATAACTATAGATGTCAACATCGTGTATGTGCTGAAAGATTCATTAATGATAGTTAATCAAAATATAACTATAGATGTCAACATCGTGTATGTGCTGAAAGATTCATTAATGATAGTTAATCAAAATATAACTATAGATGTCAACATCGTGTATGTGCTGAAAGATTCATTAATGATAGTTAATCAAAATATAACTATAGATATCAACATTGTGTATGTGCTGAAAGATTAATTTATGATTGTTTATCAAAATATAACTATAGATGCCAACATTGTGTATGTGCTGAAAGATACAATTATGATTGTTGTCTTTGGTAAAAACTTAGGTTTTGTTTACATTTGCTTTCTTTTATTTAGACTTGCCGGGTTGGTGCTTTTCGAAACACTTGTAGCAAACATGTTTAAGAAATTCAAATAATATCAAGATAGTACTTCAATGAGAAATAATAAATGTTAAAAGTACATCAAACAAACATTTAACAGAGTGTTTGTTCACTGCAAACTTGTACATTCTTCCACTCTGCTCCCTTGTACTGGAGTGTGAGCTGCTTCTCTCGTTTCGCAAAATCTTGCACTCTTTCTCCCTTTTTGATTACCTCTCGAGGAACACGCAGTGTTTCCCACAGAAAATTTGTTGGTTAAGGTGGTGTCTCTCCATATATTATTTATATATTGTTATTTACAGATAAACAGGCATTTATTATT